>NC_133973.1:118568376-118869313 GCF_047716275.1 Strix uralensis | reverse complement strand
CTCTCCGCTTTGACATGAGCCACCTGGTTCCGGTTTAGCACATCTTTCTTTCGCAGAGTCTTCATGGCATACAGGGCATGGGTATCCACTTTGCAGGCCAGGCATACTTCTCCAAATGCACCAATACCCAGAGTCTTGATTTTCACAAACATAGATTTGTCCATTTTGGCCCTTTTAAGTCTGTTGTAGTTGGACTCCTTCTGGTAGAGAATTTTCCTCATTTGCTCCTGTTCTGCTTCACAAAGGCCAGCCTTTACAAAGGAAAGCAAACCACAAGAGCTAGTACTGTTACATTCATAGCAACAGAACAATAAACAAGCGTTCCCAAAACACATTTCTCAGCAAAATTAACCAAGAACCTTCTAGACAAATTCATGAGAGACATATTCTCTTGTCTGTCTGTTGAGGTATTTCTGAAATACTGGCAAATTCACTGTGCCCTAACTCATTACCTGCATTTGCTGTATCTGAGATTGGTCTGCATTTCTCTTTTGACGGAACGAAGAGGCATGGGGCAATACTGTCAGAGAGGACAATATAACATACCAAACCTGATCACAGGATTTGGTTTACAACTTTCAAATGTGTACTTTGTCACTGCACTCCACTATATGTAGACACACAGGGGTACAGCTTAACTTAAACTGAAACTTAAACCTAGACGCAGCAGTCCACTTTGTTCATAAACGGTTCTCCAGGGCAACTCACATGAATAGTTCCTACCTCAAGTGCTGTTTGACTGTTGGTTTCTGTGTTGTAATTAAGAAGCTGGTTTTGACCTACATGTTCCCAAGTTCCTTGGGAACCTTATTCTTTAGAAACTTTTTTTTCCTCTGCCGTATACAGCCTCCACTCTCAAGGTTTGCAGATCTCCTGACCATCTGTTCTATAAACTTCTCCCTTTTCCCTCCCAAAACACGTGTGTATAACCCTCAGGTCTGGCCTCTCCCCAGACACTGCAGTCCAGACCCTGATGCTATTTCCCCCCTAAATGTATTATTTCCCCTCTGCATCTAAGATGTAAAAAAGCTGCTTATTTACCTCCTGTCCCCAGAGAACCTCCAAATAACTGCAAGTAACATTTCACATGGCTGTGGGAAGAGACCTCCTGAAAAGGGGAGAAGCAGCAGTATCCAACCAGACCTTCCCCACCCTTCAAGACAGAGCCTGCATACTGCCAACTCTGCCAACTTCGGTGCCTGTCCCTCTCCTGAGAACCACTGGTGGTCTCCACTAGCAGAAGCCCCTGGGCTGATCCCCAGTATCCTCTGACAACTCATCCTCTGCAGCATGCCCTTTTCTTATTGCATACCCCATTTCCAAAATCCTGAATTAAATGTCACCAATTCAACCACTCTGAGAGGAAGATTAGTGCCTGGTGAGAAGGGGCAATGGGGAGGAGGGCAGAGGGAGTTGAAGTTGACTGATTAGCAGGCTAGAAACCCACGCATAGGCCCACAGGGCTGCTGCTTAGATTGATTTAATTTCACATCTGTAGTCTAGCTCTTTAAAGGTGAATGTGGGCAGTTAGACTATGCACTGAGATCCCCATGGTATAAAAATGAAATCTCTATAAGGATGGAGGAGGTTTGCAGAAACTTGCAGAACAGGTAGTATGAATTTTCATACTCAACACAACAGCCATATCAAAGCAAGTAATAACTGTTTTTAAAATGCAAGGCAAGTACATCAATCCATAATAAATGAAGTGTTTATTATTTTAAGGCAAAATAATTAGTGTGTTGTGTTCTTGGTTAATTCTACAATAATGTGATATTCAGATAGCCAGAATCTCCAGAGTTTATTATTCCAGCCAGTGATGAGGTTGCTAGGGGAAGGAGTTGTTTTTGTTTATAGCTGAATTATCTCTGAGTTACGGAGTGAGGGAAAGCTGAAGAGTCAGAAGAGAAACTAATGCAATTAGCTGCTGCTTTACTTCTCTAGAGATCATTCCCTATCTCAATCTCAGGAAAATATTCACTAAATCCAAGCAATGCAACACACTCTGTACTTGCAGTGAGGACAAACTGTTAACTGTCACTAAAATGCCGACCTTTCAAGAGATTTTAGAAGCGTATTTGTTTAATTTTAACCTCAACAAACAAATGGCTGAGTTTTCTGGAGCAATGTGAGCATCAAATTAATTGACTCTGGAAATTGACTGTGCTAGGGAAGATTGGGTAGTTAATTATTATCCATTATGCATTAATAATAGCTTTCTTTATAGAGTTTATCCTTAAATACAAAAGTAGACTAGTCATATTCTAGTCATGCCTGGGAAAAAAACCTCTTCCACATTTAAAAATTAAAACCAAAACTGCCAGAGCAACCATCAGAACTTGTCAGGTTTGTTTTAAGCAGTCCTGTCAGTGAATCAGCTTAGGTCTGAGAGCTACAATTAGGCATGAAAGAAGCTCTCTCACTGAAGTACACCTCCCTGAGATCTGCTTCTGCAACAAGTTCCAGCAAGGGTCCCCAGACCAGTTCAAGCTGGCCAAGATATGATTACTTGCATGATCTTATTACTTACATGAGTTCAACAGACAACCTCCAGTTAAGTATTACATATTCATCTAAAAATATGGCACAGTGAATATACTGCCAAGTTGAACCATGGCTTTGGTGAATGAGTGGCTATCATGGAACAGGGAGGAAGAATTGGAGGCAAAGGGAAAACATTTTTCAGTGTTTTGAAAGAGCTGCCAAAGTATTGCCAGAGTTACCTCAGTCTCAAACCTGGCTGCTGAGTTCTTGCCTAAGCAAACCTAATGCTTTCCTACTATGGGGGATTTTGCTTCATTTTACTTTTCTGGTATGAAGATACATTATTTCCCATTTCAGGTTTTTCAAACAGCCTCCCAGACCTGCATCCATGCTCCTAAGTGAGTATAGTCTGGCACAGGGAGGTGTTGGATACCTACTGCTTCTGGAGTCTACCTTTATACATTTCTTGACTGATTAAAAATAGTAATAATCAATTTGACCCCATTATCTTTTATTATAACAAAACAAGGATAATTACTTTAGCCATTTCTTGCTCCAATTGTAATCTTCTGTTAATTTTCTGCTGGTAGGTCTTTATGACATTTTCTACATGTTGCTCCATGTAGAACTTGAAGGCAAAAGGTGAGTAGCTCTTTATTCGGGATTCTCGCTTTTCCTCATCTTTGCCATTTTTTCGTACAGGCACTGGAGACGTCTGAATCTGCTTTTTATCCTTGCTTGGTTTTTCAGCTTTAGTGTTCTTGCTGCTTTTATCATTTCGCTCACTGTTCTCCTCAGCCTTATTGCACGTTGAACTGGGGACTACACGGAGGGTCTGCTCTACACCCATGCACAAGCAGTTGATATCAAACTGCTCAGAGCTACCGGGAAGTAACAAATGCTTGGGATATGGTGGTGGTGGACACCGCAGTTCCTGGTTACCGTAATCCACATCTAGTTGATAGGCATTAGTGGCTCCAACAGGTGGCACATGCTGCTCAATGATCTCCAAGCCATCCACAGCCGGTGCCTGTGCAGGTAACCAACCAGGATGGGAAGGTCCCACCGCAGTCTGAGGCTCAGGTCTCATCACTCGCATGCTCTTCACTGGCTGGAGAATATGAGCAGATGTGACTGCTGTGATCGTATTTGGAGATGTAATTGAAGGATCAGGTTTTCCTGGAGGAACCTGTCTTATAGACACTGTCACTTGTGGCTGTTGCTGGTGGTTGTTAAAGGAGTTTGTTCTGCTCGGCACTGTGGCATCAGGTCTGAAGGATACATGTTGCCGTGGAGATGTTTCTATTCCTGGATTTTGTAAAGAATCTCGGCGCGATGGCGTTGCTGCCTGCCACTGCTGAACTTGAGGATTATTCATGTCATAGAGGTCCATGTTTAGGCTATTTCTAGACGGAGTTAATAGATTTTGTGGTGGACTGTCTGAAAAATCATTAGCAAAGGCTGGACCTCTGGATATCACATGCATCTGATGAGAAGAAGGACTTGTCTGTTTGTGATGAGAATGTGATATATACAGGCTTGACGTTGCCTGCTGAAATGCATGACCAGAATTATTCTGAACAACTGCCCCTTTATTTGGGAGATTGGTGTATCCTCCCTCCTGCTGCATCTTGTTTTGGAAGGACGGGCTCCGTTGAACACCATACCCCATAGGTTCCCCCTGCACCATCATGTGCTGCCTACTGTAATGCTGGCTGTTGGAACCATGGGATGCCTGCAGCTGCAAGGCTTGACTGCTGTGATTAGCCACTGGGTAATTAATCACAGAAGACTCAATATTTGCAGGGTATGTTTTCTGCTGATGGCTTGTTGGTGTGCTGTGAGTGCCTACTCCAGAGGGTCGCTGTACCGGAGCATTCATAGCTGTAGACTGTGAAGTAGAGATTAAATAGTCCATGTATGGCCTTGGAACTTCTGTAAGCATATTTGCACCTTCTGCTCCAAAGCCTGTCCCTTCATAGGCTGCATTACTGATTTGGTGGTAGGACGGAAAAGATTCGTTTGATCCTTCAAAGCTTGGCCTGCGGGTTACATTATTTGGCACAATACCCTTTCCTTCATAAAAAGAACACAGAAGAATGTTAGGAAACAATTCAGGTGAATCAATTACTTTGCATTACTCATCCATCTATACGTACAGACATACACACACACATGCACACACGCTGTGTAGGGAGTATGTGTTATAAAAACACCTTCCAAAATCTAAATTAAGCACTCTGAACATTTAAAGTTATAGGTGCCAAGTATTACTACTGATAACAAGCTACTGGCTCACAACACTGCGCGTGCCAGGAATCATCAGGGAGTCCTATCAAATAATGAAAATAGAAGCACAAAGTCCTTAACTGTTAAATCATCAGATTACACTACAGCCTGGTTTTTAAAGCTGGAGCAGTATTACCAATCATTACTCACAGACAGGAGGAAGCTACAGACCAGGGGGTTAAGTACAGCACCAACGGGAGGAAAAAAGCTCCTGGAAGGACTGTCACTACAACTTAAAGTCAACATTACTATAAGCTACTAGGTCATCACATAGTCCGCATCTGTACACTGAGCTCACTGCTCACACTGGGGATCTGTTTACATCTCTCTGTTCCATCGTTCTCCTCAAAAATCCTTGTTTCCCTCTCCTTCATTTACAACAAAGGCATCATCCAGTTTGTCCTGTATTCTTTCTAATGTGTTGGACACAACAGTATCCCCTCATATTACTTATCTTCCATCTGTTTGGAAGGCAAATCTTTCAGGGTGTCAACATGTTAATCTTAGCTTGAAGAATGTGGAGAGACAAGATAGCATTCCTACAGTGGAAGTGTTAACAGCACTTTTCATCAATTCTTTGATCTGAGGACAAATTGCAGGTGTATAAAGCACTGGCTGTGCTAAAAAGACAAGGGGAAACTCTGTGCTGTCACTGGTTTTTTGTTCCCCTTCTGGTTCTTTAGTTTTCACAAATCACAGGACTATGCCTAAACAATTTCCTTTTAAAATCTTGACTTCACAAGATCTGCGACAACAGTCGTAATGAGCTAAGAGGCTTGAACAGTGGATTGAAAGCTTTTCCAATTATCTGCTTTACAGCATGTTCCAGCCAGGCCAGATACAGCACACCTGAGCATAGCTGTGGACTCCTCACCTTGACACACAAGCCCTGTTATATACAGACACACAAAGATGTACATGTTATTAAGGCAGGTCTATGCACCATCTCTGCACACTGAAGAGGCTGCCCCCACACTAAACGACACTTTCATAAACAACGTTTTGAAATGTAATCGAGTTGGACAAATAATCAGTGTTCTTTAAAGTGAAATCTATAATCAGCAGCTCTTTTTCCCATGATAGCACAAGGCCATTCTTAGTGAGATTGTACTTATAACAGCACTCCCTTGATAGCTCATCTATTGGGACACAGTGAGATGCAGTGATGAGGCTGTGGCAATCCAGAGCATCCTAAGAAGTGGCTACTCTGGTCTGGAGGTGGGAGGCAGCCATAAGATCCATTTGTCATCTGCCAGTAGGATTCATGTTGAGCCTCTGGGGCAAACCAACTTTGTTTTTCCCTATCTGAGGCCATGAAGAAAAGTAGCAGCAATATTTGTCCTCCTTTGGGACACATACTTAAGCTGTGTAAGGAAACTTGCTGATGTAAGGAGATACAATGTCCACCTCCTAGATCTGTATAGCAGTAAGTCTGTTCTGGTCTGATGGAGGAGTATTTGGATTTGTGAAGATACCAAATGTGGCAGTTGCAGATGATTCTTTTTTCCACACATTCCTATCCAACACGGTAACTGTTATGACTATCTCTTGCCTGTGAAGATTTTAGATCAGAGTGTATTCTCAAGATTAATCAACTATACTCATGGGATCATCTATTTTTATACGTAACTCTCTGTGGCACAGTAATATCTGGTAAGTTTTCAGTCTTGTCAGTATGCTGAAACTCCTGTTAGCTTTACTAGTTAAGTTAAAGCAGGAAAAAATTTGAAAAATCTACTTCCATACACCAATATATGGAATTCAAAAACAGAAGATTTAAATTCTCAAACTGCAAATGAAAAGTTCCCAAGCAGCATTACATGCTTCCTAATGAACTAGAGGAGACCTATGCTATCCTAGCACAAACAATACCAGACCAAACAAATCAGTATGATTTCGTGGCACCTCAGGCAGGCAAACATCAATCACATGATATTTAAGTTTTGCATCCTGCGTACCCTAAAAGCAAAGGTGGATCTTCGACTCAAAAGGTTAAGTATTCAAAACAGCTGCATACATTGGAACATTAAGAAAGCAAAACCAAATGCAAATGAAAGACAACTGAGTAATAGAAATGTTAGCCTAGAAAGATTTTACAACCCTTTCAGAGGAAATGTATGCTCTTTAGAACTGAGTGTGTTTTTTCACTTTCAGGAATAAAGCCTTTATAATATAAAGCAAAATACAGTTCAGTAATTTTGTCAGTTATTTTAAATTCTCCTTAAGGCCCAGTTGAGGCCACGTTTGTGCATGTATTGGGACTGAGCGTACCCTGTGGGGTAACACACTCGGAAATGTTTTCTTATGGTTTTCCAGAATTTCCCCAAATAATAGAACAGGGAGTCTCAAGACTGATAGAAGGGGCAGCTGAGCTGCTCCTTACACAGAGCCACCACCCTTTCCCACCACATCTGAAGCTCCATTCCTGAGAGTGACCACCTGGAAAATAAGTTTCTTCCCCGTTTCTGTCTTCCCTAAATGTGGATAACCTCAGAGTCTACCAGGAAAAGAAGTGGCTTTACTGAAGACCTCCTTTCTGTCCAGGGATTTCTCTTTGTAGACTGAATGGGCTTTCTCTTCCTCAGCTTTCCTCATCTCTGGACATGCCTCTCTATCAACTACACCAAATTTAACACCCTTCCCAACAAAGATCTTCGGTTTGATCAAGAGGCAAGAAGGCAGGTGCTGCTGAGGTGGCCAAGAAGAGAACTCTGTCATGGGGAAATCACTTGCACTCAGTAAACTCAATTTATGACCACTCTTAGAGATACATTCAAACAATCTGATTACAGTAGTATGGATTTGTTAGTTTCAACAAGCCCAACACAGACAAGACCTTCAAGTCTAGATGTTGCCACTGATACAAGAGGAGTTCCTTGTCCAATGAAACAGGCCCCTGACAACAGCTCTCCAATTCGTTCAACCCTTTGTCCACTAACTCCTTGAGCAGCATGTAACATGTGATTACATTACCATGTGATTACACAGGTTCAGCCCATCAGAGGACAGCTATTTGTCTGCTTGGCCCATTTTTGAAACTGAAAGAAGATAAAGGTAACAAACTGTATGCAAACCAGAGTGTATCCTGATCGCAGATCAAAAGCATTCTGCAGTGCTGTAAGTGCTAGTATCTGAATGAAAACAACTCATGAAAGGCCTTTTTTCAGCTGTGGTCTGATGTTTGCTGATGAGGCATACACAGGGCCCAAATCCTCCAATTTGCTAATTTACATGAAACAGAGCTGAACCAGACTAGCAGGGATGAGTGGAAAAGCTTCTGCTATCTTGGCCCAAGCTATTTTTGCAGTGTACTTACAAGGCTGTTAACATGAATGAATTCCTATGAAGTGAGCTATCTCACAAATCCACAGCAATTACCTATGCACAACCTTTTACTTCATGGTAAACTTGAGATGATTGAGCTGACTTGCACCAAATGATAAAAAGCTTTCTCTTTAAGAAGATGGACTAAGAACGTGCACATGGACAACTCCTGTGAAGCAGGTGAGTTGTATTCAGCTCCCAGCCCAGCCCACCTTGCCAGGCCATGTTCACTTCACTGTCTTCTGCAAGGCTACTACTGAATACTGCCAATCCACTACTCACCAGCAATGACTCTACTTTAAAAACTATCTTATTGCAAGAAAGAACACAATTTTTTTTTAAAAGAAGTTCATGCTTACCTGGTGAGGTCTGCTTAATTACACGTACTATCTGTTCATTCCTAGGATCCAAGTAGCTCATCTTACTGATATACTCCAAAGCTGCCTCAATACTTCTGCTACCCGTCTGCTTCAGTGCTCGGACAGCCATCTCCTGTATAAAGCAAACAAGAACTGCATCACATTGAGACAAAACCCAAGCACTGTACTGCAGGCTAGAAAGCAGTAAGAAACATTTTATAATTCACACCAGATCACAGCTGCCTCAAGCCAAACGGACTCATATTTTGAAAACATTTGCACGCGTTATACAACACAAAAATTAAAATAAGAAAATAACAGAAAACACAAGCTACCCAAACTCCAGCAGTTAAATAAGCATCAAATTGAAACGTGTTCTTTAAGATTCCTTAAAATAAACTTTGAATCAGGTCTGGAAAAGGCAGCATAGTTTGACATAGGATGAAATAGAATGAAATATTTAGCTTTTGGTATTTGAAAGCATGCCTCTCAGCCACACCCGAACACAATAAAGCTTTACCCTTTCACAGATGCCACAAGAAGCTAATTAGGCAGGGGTTGATTTCTGCTGACTAGAATCAATGTGGAAGAAAGACTGCTGTTTTCAGTACAGCTGGGACATCATTCACTATCTCTTTGCAAAATGACAAGGCACACCAAACTGCATGTGGCATTGTTAGTCTTTTTAGTTGTATTTTACTGGGCGCACATCCATCACTGAGAAGTTAATATGGGTCCCAGACATACAACCTGAAAACTAAAACTGGGGCAAATATGGATGTTCTAGTTAAACTAACACAACCATAGTTAGCACCCCCTGCTCTACAGCCCGCAAGTCACACTCTCCTGCAGTTTGTTTATACTTTTAACTATAGCTCAGGTATACAGAATACCTTTCAACAATGACTCTAGCCTCTGGTCACAAAGCAAAATTCACAAACCCTCACAAGGCTGCATGGTCTTTTCTGAAATGATGGAGAAACTGAAATCCAGAGCTTTAATGTTGAATTCAACTCACTGAACTTCACCCATTAAGAAGTTAGATACCTTGTCAAAAGTAGTTGCTGAGAACCTTTCTATAATCACCTCCAAAAGGCAATTCATAAAATAGGTATAACAGGAGATACACTGACCTTTGGTGACAGAAGATTAGTGATTTGAACCAAACTCCTAGCTCTTAGAAGACTAAAGTTGGATGAAATGAACATCACCATCAAGGACTTGCCTGAAAATATCAGTATCCTATTATCTTGCCACTTTACAGCCATTTTGGGGGGAATTCTGTCATTGCAACCTGTCCACTGAGCACTGAATCAGATGGAGTTTGTGCCTTCCTGGCTTGGCTTACCAACTGCAGATGTGACAGCCAGGTTGGCACAAGTGCGCTGCTCTCCCACGGGTCAGTTCTGCACACTAGCTAACAGTCATGTAGCCCCAACATATATGTCCCTTTCAGTATCATCTGCAGAAAAGAGCAACTTTGCTTGACTGAACTGCAAGTACATGTAACATACTCGCTAATTGTTTACTTAGCAAGGGAGGATCATCTCAGATGACACTAATTCACACTTAGCACAGAGCCACATGCTGGCACTTGGCATTTTGATTTGCTTAGCTCAGTCCCCTCCTACTCCCCCCCAAATGGCAGCATTTTCTCCATTACTCAGAGGTTCTGCTTAGGGAATAGCTATAGCAAGTTTGAATATTTTTCATACAATTTATGACTCATAATTCATAGAAAGGCAGTAGTTGGTTTCACATTTCCTATAGCTGAAATATTTCACTGGCATCAACACATTACTAAGGGCAATTTTAAATCAACAGAAAACTATTATGTATGAAGGAAGGAATTTCCCACAATGGTTTTTTCCTCTCTTTCTTTCTTTTTTCTTCTTCTGGATGCATTTCTAAAGTATTAGCAAATTTGCATCCTCGCGCTCAGCATTCTCATCATCCAGGGACTCTGGGCTTTACAGCCCAGTTCCACAGGGCTGCTAACATACTCTGCCCATTTACACCAGCCTTAGATCACAAGTCCTAAAATTTCCTAAACCAATTGTGCTCCATACACACATTTGGGCTGGCTTGGATATTTTTTTGGGTTTTGTCAGCAATGGAGTACCAAGAGAATAAATGCTCATACAATCCATTTCTCTCTCTTAGCTGTGTTGGCTATATACAATTTGAAGGGGCTAAAATAGGTTAGTTTTTTTATCACCAACATAGTGGTATCATCTCTGAAAACAATCCTTTCCCCCCTGCTATACTGTGGCACTCCTTTCTCCTCTTTTGCCATTGCCTGTCAGAAAAGCAGAGTAAAAATGACACTGGTCTATTTGAAGCCACATGTTCTACCTTCAGCAGATATGTTAGGGGTTTCATATTTAAACTTCAGTTGGAATAATGGGAGGAGAAAAGCCCAACACATTTCACTGTGGACTGTATAATAACCTAAGAGGGCCAGCAAGAACTTGGGACCAGCAGATGTGTCACTGGCAATCTCACCCCCGCAAGCCCGCAGTGCCGCAGCAGCCCTGTGCTCCAGTTCACTGCCTCTCATCTTTCATTAGGTCAGCTCCCACTCTCCAAAGTTTCCTCATTACATACCCTGTTTCCTTAGTATTTACATTACTGCTGGAAAAAATGAAGTAATTTTTTTTGTGGTTCAAAAGAACACCTGTGATTCTCCTGTACACCATCCCATAGCTTTGGCACTTTCCCCCGTAGCTATCACGAGACACAAATAGCCCTAGTTTCTGATGCTGGTTCACAAAAGCCTCGCATCATCTCCAAGCAAATGGAGAGTGACCAACAAAAAATACACATTCCGCATAAAAAAGGAAAGGGTTCTTCTCAGAGGCAGATCACATAATCATAATTCTCCACCCAGGAGACAAATCCCTCTGGGGGTATGAGATACTCCAGGAGAATGGAGGGCAACAAGAAGCTCCAGCATGGTTATAGCTGGCCTTTTGCCTCCTCTGCACTGTTTTTCCCACTGCCATCCTCCATGCCCACAGCGCTCTCCTCTCTGGCAGCCACCTGAAAAGCACTCCACTCATTCCAGCAGCTTTTCATGAGGGAGCGGGGACAAGCTGAGGCATGGCTGAGGCTTGTGGAGGGTGTGCTCTGTGCCCAAGGTGGCTGCTGGCTAATGGGGCATGGTGACCCTCTCCTTCCTACATGCAATGTAGCGATGAGCTCTGCTGAGTGAGGGAGCGTGGCTGGGACAGGCAGTGACGGGCTGGACTCCAGGAGCCTGGTGAAGGGAAGCTGGCTCCCTGCTGTGGCAGGGGCCAGAGCCTGGGCTGCATTTGCTGGAAATCGATACAAGGACTGTTTTGAATGAGGGGAAGAAGGGCAGAAGATCAATTAGGCAGTATCAGTAATTATAACTGATGGAGAGAAGAGGCTTAAGTGAAATGGAGGGTGTTTGTGAGAAGCAGTAGAATGGCTCCAGAAGGAGGAGAGAAATCAATGCCAAAATCTTGCAAACTAATATTGTAGACAGTAGACAGCTGAGGAAATAAGAGGGCAAGGACAAAAGTGCACAGCTACACTGACACAGAGAGAGCTGTCTTGATTTTACACCACTCTAAGGTAAGTACATTTTAGAAAGAGAAGGGAAAAAAGACCAGAAATGAGACATGGAAAAAAAAAAAAAATCTGCTCGGAGCCATATCCACGCCAAAACATTCAAGTAGGCACGGGATCAAATCCAGCTCCCACTGAGGTCAACAAAGATTTCCATTAACTGCAAGGTACACTGCATCAGGCCCTCCGCTTCAGATTGTTTCCTTTTCACCAGGCCAAATGCTGTCAGCCGCAGTATGGTTTGAGAAACCTGGCCGCTAGCTGCATTCTGCTAACCCCACAGCCAGCTGTCAGGCTGCAAGGAGAAACACAAGCCACTGGCAGCGTGTACATAAACCACAAGGGAACAGACCGGTCCCGGCCCCAACTCATTCTTTGCATTCTGTCTACTCCCTTCCGAGGATTCAAACAACTCCCCATGCAGGCTTTTATGCACCTTTTAGCTTTCAGACATCACTAGCTATTGGTGAAAAAAGAAACCAGAAAAAGGTGAAAAGCTACAAGGGAAAAATATCTTTTTACAATTAACTCTAATAATTTTGTAATTAATGTTACAGCTGCAATATTAAAATGAGGTTTCAGTGGTCAGCTGCGGTTCTGGACAGATGTAATGGAAAACCAGTCAGGCCATGAACCATGAAACAGACTGAGGCAACTCTGCAAATTTGTGGGTTCATAGAGAAAAATGGGGAGCGGGTGTTTCCCAGCTAGTTCCTACAGTGTGCTACCCAAACCAGACAGCTGCAGGGTCAACATGCTCTCCGTTACTTCCCCAGTCTCGGACTAGTAGAAGGCAGCTTTCCAACAGATTTCAAGACTTTGCTAGAAGGAAGGCCACCTTTGAGCTCAGATGCTCAACAGGGAAAATCCTTGTTTGATGGTAAACAGATATTTGGATGTGTACATATACAGACTTCATCTCACTCTGCTCTGTAGGCAATGTGAAAGGCTTTCCCCATTTTACCCTCCCGCCTGGCTGTACTCCACCAGCATTGGCAGTGGCTTGCGTTCTTGCTGTACTACAGGGTTGTCCAGCAACATTTTTCATTCAGAAAGCTCCTCGTTGCCAAGATGTATTTATCATCCAAGTGAAGATTGCACAAGAGGTTACAATAAGTAAGACTTTTTCCCAAGAACATTGTGTCTGAAGGAGACAATAGATCCTCCAAGATTTGGCAAGGGTAATTAATTGTTAACAACAATAAAAATTAATTACTTGCTTTCCATTCACAAAGAAGGATGGGTGACAGATGCAGGAAACAGATACAGGTTCCCTGCGGAAGGAAAGAAACTAAAGCCCATGCCAGAAGAGATGATCCAGAATTGATTACAAACCTTTCTGCGATAGCCCACCATTGTAGGAATTTTCATTCATTATTTTAAACATACAAAATGTAAGAAATTCAGGAAACAATGCGTACAATATGCTCTGTCAGGATTGCTGCAGCCCCACTGAACAGAGAAATTTATTTGTAATATTCTCTATCTGTAATTATTCTCTAGTTGGATGCTTCATCCACTTTTGTACTCTACTTTTGTTTTGCCTATTTTCAGGTTGCTAACACCAGGGGCTAAATTTTGCCCACAAATTCCCATGCCTAACTATAATCCTGATTAAAATATTCTAGCCACGTAATGAAGAAGCTATCCTGAGAATCATTAGCACTCTTCAGTTTTAGTGTATCAAAAAGGCAGGAGGAAATCAGCACTCAGAAACCTACTGAGTGCCCATTTGTTTGCCACAAGGTCACTTAGACCATTCATAAACCATGTAACCCATTCAGAAACTAACGGAGATCTACCCCACCGCTAGTTAAGTTTTCTGCTCCCGCTGCTCCTGTTACAAAGTTCCTCCAAAGCCCTCCTGCTTTGGAGGTGATAAACCTCCCTCTTACTTTCAGCCCAAATTATGCAGGGTGTTTATTCCCTCTGCCTTTAGTTTCAATTGTCTTTTAACTTCAGCAGCTCTGCTGTTATCTACAGAGACCAAGACCTCTTCATCCTAACGGATGCTTGCATCTTGGCCTCCTGGGCTAAACAAACAACATTCTTTTCATTTTCTCTTGTAAAACAGGCTCTTCACTCTATCACTGTAGTAGCCCATCTCTCTATCAAAAAAGATCAGACTGGGACATGGTTTTGTTAAGAGCTGCGCACACCATTGACGATGTGCAAACAGTGGTGGAAAAATTATCCTCGTGGTAAAGTCATTCCTTTTCTTTGTTGATTTCAGCAGAGGAAGTTTGAGTTTGGGGTTTTAATCCTGGCTTTTAGTCCTTGCTTTTAGTCCTTGTTTGCAGGATTTCTACCCTTTGTGCTCCTGAATTTATTTTCAGTTCTGGTAGCACTCCAGCCCTTAAGGTCATCCATTATTTTGATAGGATGCTCCAGCCCTGCTTTGCACTGACTGTCCGTTCCCACTTCACATTGTCAGAGTGCTTCCTTTTTCTTTAAAATACCAGATTACTAATGGAAAAAGTATGCAGAAGAGTACATAAGTTGGTACATATTAGTACATAAAGTTGCGGCAGACAGAAAAAGAATATGGGTAGGTGGTGAAATATAAGTGTCACCAAGTCACATCAACATACCAAAAAAATAACGGACAGTAAATTAGGAATGGGAAATTACAGGTAAGGAACAACTTTAACAGGAAGGTTTTTATATAATGTTTTCAAGGGACATTTGAAGAACTAACAAAGGGAGTATGCCCAAAAGATAGAGGAAGGATTCTGGACATGATACAATGCTCTGGTAAACATCCTATCAGAAGAAAAACATAAATAAAAATAAAACTAACATGACACTCCCTGCTATGCCACTGCTCATTCTCCTTACCATCAAACTCTTTATTTTATTTAGATAGTCACCTACAGAAGGTAGATGTATTTACTATTCTGTGTTTGTGCAGCATCCAGTAAAACAGGGTCCTGCTATTGTTCTACTTATGGCAGTATGACAACTTACTATTAATGTAATTAAGTCCAGCCCAAAATATTCAACTTGTAGTAGTAGGCAAAAAGATGGTGGAGAGCTAAAGCGTCAATTCTCCTGGGTCCCAGGTTAGAAACCCTCATATCGCTACCACCAAAAACCAACCCTGAAATAAGATTACCTTAATCCTCTAAGCCCCAGGACATGGCACATTTCCTAGAGCTATGGAAGGAATGAGGCAAAATAAAACAAAAGTAACTAGAGATTGAGAAGCATCTTTTGATGATCAAGATTACAGCTGTTCAAAATGTTTCCAGTATCTTTCCAGATTTAAAACAGCTCTGGATTACTAAAAAACAAATCAACCAGAGAAATGAAATCAACATTTGAAATTCATCACATTAGTTTTTGTATTCTACCAGCCCTAGAGCTAATACAAAGTTCCTTCACAAGTATCACAAAAAAAAAATCAAAGGGCCATCATGACACTTCTCTACTGTTTTTTCCCAGCTGCTTTTCCTTAAGTTCATGACTAATCAAAGCTATTTAAATTCTTTCAAGAGAAGAAAAAATACTCTAAAGACTTAGCAGCAGGGTACTTATGAAGAACAACCACCGTAAAACTTTCACCAACTTGGAAAGGGCAAGAGAGAAAAAAAACAAGAGCTGAGAACAGTAACTGGAAATATGACACAGCTCCTTAGCAGGTGTCTCAAAAGGCACCAGTTACATCAAAATACTTTTTAACACTATGTAATTTATATCAAGTAGCAGCACATAACTTCCTTTGGTGTTGGGGTTTTTTTTTGTTCTTTTAACTGAACAAAAAACCCCACCCACTGCAGCTCCTTGTAAGACACACTGCGTTTGGCCATGTGTGTTCCATGGAGGACGCCTGCCATTTTACACTACAGTCCTTGTGTTTCACGAGTTGATCAATTACAGCTCTTAGCATGAAAAGGAGAGATACAAACTTCAGGCTATAAGCCAATCCAGGGTCCCAAAGTTAAGACATTTGGAAATAAACCAAGCATGGCTGTTCAACATATTTCCAAACAAATGCTTGTAAAATGATGGGAGTATTTATAACAAGGTATCTCCAGACAAAGAGCATGTATGTAAACACTTCAAGAAGCTCTGATGAACTATTCAAGAGATCCAACCTTTAAAGAAAAAACACACACACACTGCCATGTCAATTTTCAAATCCAATCAGAACATTTAATCAGACAACTCTTGTTGATGTCCCAGAGAGTACATGTGTGTACATACAGACATACATGTAGATATTATATGTGTGCATGTCTGTGTATGTGATTTGGTTGAAATTAATCTAATTTCAAGTAGGCCTGTGAGCCCTTTGAAAGCAATATATTAAAAAAAAGACATGACACCTTTCATGAAGAAATAAGGCTCTTATTTGTCTCACCAGTCAGACAAGTAATTTAATCATATATATTTATATATACATTTATTATAGCATTTCTGGAAGCATGTCAGGCACTCTGGAAAGGATTTGGAAAGGGGAAGGCCTGCAAGAGACTGGAAGAGGTCCTGCCCCAGGCAACAATCCTGTACTCTGCATGAAGCTCAAGTGCCATAAAAGAACAGTTACAAACAGGCAAGGAAAGAGGAGCCACAACGGTAACAACAATAATGGAAAAATGGTGAAAATAATCAAAAGCCATCACAAATACTACTTTTTTTTTTTTGCTTTCTTCCAAGTAGGGTGGGAAGCAAGAACAGAGCTGAGCTGCTCCTTCCCAACCAGGACATGGGCATGAGAAGAAGGGAAGCAGAGTGCAGAGAGCCCCATCACAGAGGCAGCTTAATGGACAGACCTGAGGAACAGTGACAAAGAGCCTGTTCTCCCTGTCCCCCCGGCCTTGGAAAAAGCACCATCTGTGGCTGAAGAGCTGGTGGTAGAAGCCTTGTTTCCCTAGATATTTGGTGGAGAGGGTGACACTGTTAGCACCCAAGACACACAGTGAGTTGCTGCCTGCCTCAAAGGCTCGAATGACCCTTTCTGAAGGCACCCACTCTTTCCCCCAACTTTGTGAAAGAGGCACAGGCTCCTGATTTAGCAGTCAAACCTGGCCAACAGTAATAGGCAGCAGCAGTATCTCCCTGAGTACAGAATGTCCGCATTCTGGAAAACACACACCTTGCTTCAGATCCAACATCAGAACAGAGGTGTAAGGAGTGAGCACACAACATTCAGTTCAACATTTGCAGTACACCAGGACTGTCTATATACCAAAATTCACAGGTCAGGTTTGCATTAATGGTAAAATAAAGAGGGGAAGGTATGTATTTGTACGTCTTCACTGCTCAAGTTATCTCCTAGCTGCACAAAATCCCTTCTACTGTGATGGTACCCGAAGCCTTCTGCACTGTGCTGAGCCCTACACAAACACAAGGGAAGAATCCTATTCTAAAAAGGATTTCTAATTTAAAACAGAACAAACAATTGTATATACAGCCATAACTGTACATCATTACTCTTTAAGTCTGCTCATTGGAGAGCTATTTAAACTATTTAGAGTTCAGTCTAACCAAATGACCCATGGCGGGTGCATCAACAGACAGAAAGTTGTATAAACCTCTCCTAATCTTTCCTCAGCACTGGAGCAGAGGGAACTCAAACCAGGAGCACTATTATATGCTAATTCAGGAATCTTATACTGAGGCTAAATCATGTTATATAAACAGCATTTATAAATTACTGCATTGTCAGGTTTATGTTACAGAGCAGCATGGAATAGCCTTGCTTACTTCATGCATGTGTGAATGCACATGCACACACACGCGAGTGTGTACATAGCTTCTTTCTAAAGGTGCTACTTTACTGCCCTGAAATCCCCTCACTTTGGTTACAGGAACAGGAAACTTCCCACCCTCTGGACATGGTCTGTAGCAGGTTCAGCCTCAGCTCCAGTTCACTCCTGTTCCTCCTGACCGGCAGCCACTGCGGTGACCTGTACTCTGTCACACGGTGCCTGAGCCATATGCCTTGCATTGCCATCCAGAGGGATCCTGACAGGCTTGAGAGATGGGCCCATGCAAACCTCATGAAGTTCAACAAGGCCAAGTGCAAGGTCGTGTGCATGGGTCAAGGCAATCCCATGCACAAATACAGGCTGGGCGATGAGTGGATTGAGAGCAGCCCTGCGGAGAAGAACTTGTGGGTAGTAGTGGATGGAAAACTGAGTATCAGTCAGCAGTATGCACTTGAGGCCAGCTGGGCTGCATCAAGAGAAGCGTGGCCAGCAGGTCGAGGGAGGTGATTCTGCCCCTCTGCTCTGGTGAGACCCCACCTGGAGTACTGTGTTCAGCTCTGGGGCCCCCAACATGAAAAAGGCATGTCGCTGTTGGAGCGGGTCCAGAGGAGGACCATGGAGATGATCAGAGGGATGGAACAGCTCTCCTATGAAGACATACTGAGAGAGTTGAGGTTGTTCAGCCTGGAGAAGAGAAGGCTCCAGGGAGACCTTGTAGCAGCCTTCCAGTATCTAAAGGGGGCCTACAGGAAAGATGGAGAGGGACTCTTTATCAGGGAGTGTAATGATAGGACAAGGGGTAATGGTTTTAAACTGGAAGAGGATAGACTTAGATTTGATATAAGGAAGAAGTTCTTCACTGTGAGGGTGGTGAGACACTGGAACAGGTTGCCCAGAGAAGCTGTGGCTGCCCCCTCCCTGGAAGGCTCAAGGCAGGTTGGACGGGGCTTTGGGCAACCTGGGCTAGTGGAAGGTGTCCCTGCCTGTGGCAGGGGGGTGGGACTGGACGATCTTTCAGGCCCCTTCCAACCCAAACCATTCTATGATTCTGTGATTAACCCGTGAGGCTTAAGAGTTTCTCCTGTCAACTAGGGCAAGCCACAGCACTATTCATCAATACTTTTAATACTATAAAGGTAATATAACATCCTTTTGAACTCTGAAGAAAAGGAAATAGAGGGCAATTAGAAAACAAATTCAAGTACAAGCAAATGAGTTGTCCCAAACCAAAAAGCATCATCATCTTCCTGTGATATTCACTGAAAACCACTTATAGGTTCCTGTTCATATTTTTTAATAACTAGAGGTGTTACCAAACATGCCATCCCCTTTTCATACCAAGCCCAACAATGGGAAAGCTCTGAGTCTTACGACTGTAACTAATGAACAGGAGTTGCCTACCTGGTACTCCAAATCAAATCCTATGCACACAGCAGAGAAGTCCAAGCCAGTGGAGAGCTTGTTACCAAGCCTCTGTATTTTGATTCAAGTTGCTATTCTTGAATGCAACACCTCCCATCTCCCTGTCTTCTACCTTCTTTATCATAACAGTAATGCAGTCGAGTTGATGCAAAGAGCAGCAAATCCTTCCAGCAGCAGCACTGAGTAGCAGGGTTTGCCAAAAGCTATTAGCAGACAATGGTGTTATATAGCCTTTATAACTAGGAGAAAGATACACACGGGGTAAGAATCTTCAAATACTCAGTCACTATTTGGTTTGAAACCTTCCTCTGGATTGGTATGATTTACACCCAGAAAGCAATAATGGATCCAGAAACTCAATTTAAAGACAGAAATCAGCTTGAAAAGACAAGAACAGGAAGCATTTTCCTATCACTTCTTCCTAAGGTGTACTGAAATCATTAGGAGGGCAGGACAGGTGCTGTGCATTTCACCCATGCAATCATAAAGTTTTCCCACCCAAGAGAACAGGCAGACTTCAGCCAGATTAATTCCTCCTTACTCCACACTTCTGCCCTTGTCTGATTCAGCCTAACGAAGCATGCAAATGTGTCCAACAGTGCTGACATTAATACCAATATAAGTATTAAAGGCCAATTTGAGAACATTAATAAACACTGCACCACCCAGCAAAGAACCAATACAAGTTCCTGGGAAAAAAATCTTAGCAAGTTGCCTTCAGGAATTTATTGACTCCACTGAAATCTCACAAAGTCTCAACAGATGTAGAACACACACAGTGAAGAGCCTTGCACAGAAGGCATCTTCAAAGTTGAGGTAGAACTGGACCCAACCTTGAGGGAAAAGTGCACCACACGGTTGAACAGCACTGTTTCTTAAGAAAGGCACTCCAGTATAGCTTCATTTGCACTTGTGTACCAGGATCCTCACACATGAAATCCAGCCATGAATAAAAAATGGCACCTGCTACTCTACTCCAGGGGTCCAAGTGAGTGTCCCTACCCTCAAGGTGTGCAATCTTAAAAAACAAAACCAAAAATCAACCTACTCCTGACATAATGCACCTTAAATTACTAAATATATTAAGATGGCAGTTCCAGCAAAAGCGACACCTTGCTGTGCAAAGGCCAGCTGCCATCTAAATAAAGCACTCTAAAAACTCTTTTAAGTATTCTCTTGGAATCAGGTTCTTTCTCTCAGGTGGGATGTTTAGTGGTCTTAGTATTTTACACATATTAGTACACAGGGCACATTTGCTACAAGAGCAGCAGGCCATCCCTGTTCTACCCCAGACCCACTTTTCACATACTGAGCTGTCCGAATGATAGCATAACTCCTTCCTACCAGAACCCACACCCCCCCCTCCTTTTTTTTCTGAGACAGCAGTTTCTTACTCTATCAGGGCAAGTAAACCAAGCTGGATAGAATAGCAGTTCAGTGAAAGTCTCATGATGAGCTTATTCCTCTTCATTAGCAGCAAGTGATGTGTTTGCTAATTTTATTGCTCATGCGTTAGCCAAAAATGCGTTTGGCTGACATTACATTTACAATAATGCTATTTGTGTATCAAAGCATTTCTTTCCAGTGGCCACAGACACTAGATGAGTGCTTCCCAATGCTTTTCCTTCTACTATAAAGATGCATACGTATTGAGTTACATATAAAAGAGGATTTTTACAAATATTCACAGAGCTTGCAAATGATTTCTCAACCAAACTGGATACAAGGGACTTGTAAACTGGGCATTTAGATTCAGCAAGATGAGTTATGAGGTTTGTTGTTCAGGAATAAAGCCCCAAAGCACAGAAAAGAATTCTGTCAAAGACTGGAAGAGCTTTTTGGTCTGTGAAAGTCAGCTGTTCCCCAGAAAGTCACATGGTGCTGCTAATTTGCTATGCTTTAGTACTGTTTATTGCCATTTTTCCATATCCAACTCTACAAACTGAATTTTGCATTTAGTCCTGTTAAAGTTGCCTCTGTCCTTTATACTGAGTGCTGCCTACTTAAGGCATTACAAGTCTTCTTATATTTCATAAGATTTTAACATTTAAAGAGTGATACTCCTCTCCCCTCTTCTTTTAACTTATTATATGGGTTTTTTTCAAGTTTTAAACCACCAGAACTTTCAAGTGTTATTTTAAAACCTCTTCTCCAAGGCAAGAAAAAATCAGGTAAAAACAGTAAAACTAAGTTGGCCATTCATATTCAAGGTCAAATACTAACATAATTTTCCAAAAAAGGTTCAAGCATATTCCTGATACGGCCTTTAGAAGTTTAGGAGAGTTTTGTTCCCCCTAATTTTTCTTTGGGGCGTACTTTAATAGAGCTATGAAACCTCCAAGATATCTGGTTGGAATGCATCACCACTGACCTGTTCTCTCCTTTGAGGATTTATGCCACAATGGGACCCCAACTGACATCAAGCAGTAATGCACAGTCAAAAAGAAAAAAAATATATCTGAGAAATATAGCTCCATTGTGAGACAAGTGAAGGCTACTTCTCTCTCAGCCTCACAGTCCAATGCAGCATGTCTCACGTGACTGAAGAAACATCTGGGGTTTATCTTGAGATTCCTAATATTTTTCAGTACAGACACATACATACACGCAGAATGCAAGCGTGCTGGGCAAGACAACTTGGTATATTTATTGTTCAAGGAGTAGGAAGATGTAGAACTTTTACATACAGTATTACTTTTTAAAAAATTGTTGGCATTTTTTAGTTTTATGTATTAACTGCAATGCTAGCTTTCATTTTTTCAAATTCTCATTCAGAAATACAAAAAAGACATTTCGCCTCTAACATTTTAAAATCAATATGCTCAACCTTGTAATATAATATACTCAAACTCTGCAGCACTAGGGATTTCATTAGACATTTTCCAGAAGTCTCCATGCAGCGCTTACTTTTATTAACTCTATCAAATACACATGTATAACCACACATCCAAAAGTAAGAATTGCTAAACACCACCAACTGCCACTTAATGGATTTTTAAGACTACAAAAATACCCCTTTATACTAAACACTTTATATGACTGCTAGTCACTGCAGCTTTCTGCAGTTGCAAGATAAAACTCTCAACTCCACCAGTGCTAGAGGCAAAAAATAAAAAGAGAAAGAAAAAAACCCAGCTGGATAAAATATCTTAAGGTCAGGCTTTTTACATGTAAAGCAGCCGCAGCAAAATTATTCACATTCTTAACACATAGCTGACCGGGACAAGATTCCACAGAGAGGTAAACAATTCCCCCAAGAGAGCAGCTGAGTCTTCCTCAGCTGGGGAGCTACTGCGGGGAGGGAGAAATGCCTGCTGGAATCCCCGAAACTGACCAGAAGTGGGAAGAAAATGAAGGACTGTTTCTGCACCATGGTAATGCTTCACACAACTGCTCCTTTTCTGTGCTCAGTGAGAATACAAAAGTGTAAAAATAAGTAGATAAATACATAAATAAAAATTAAAGCCAGTTGGTAACACACACTTTAATCAATGTCCTAGAGGAACCTTGTAAGCAGACACCCAAGTGCAGTTCAACACAGAAGAATAGGGGAAGAAATATTAGATAATATTTAACAGAATAACTGAAAGGAATATAGGCTTTGCTTTTATTAAGTAATTATTTTCAAAACCATCTTTTGAAAGTATAAAACCATTTCTTTCTAGGTTTCCACAATATCTCTCTTGAATTGTCCTTTCCTATCTGGTATTTCCTTAGCAGTATCTTTACTCACTTCAATGCTATTTCTGTTGGCTACCAGCCAAGTGGCACACTTTAATAGGCAAGACACACAGTACTGAAAAGGCATCTTTCTCGCTCTGCTCCATTTATGTGCAAAGGCTGTGATATGTATTAGGTTGTTGTAAGAAAAGAAATCCTCTTGCAAGATCCTCCTCAATGCCATCCCCTTAACATTAGTATCTCCTCACAAACCTGCCATTAGCCATCAATGAAATCACTCCTTTCAGCATTCATAACTTAGTATTCACATACTATCTTCCAGCTGCAAGTGTGTCAGCAGAAAACTACTTCTTCCACCTTGTCCCTGTTCCTTGTGCTGGAGGTATCACCTGCCTCTCTCTTGCCTGACCACACTGCGGTCCGGTCGCCGCCAGAGAGCTGGGTTAGCACAGACCTATGATTTAGCTGTTGAAGCTACCTCAGCTCATTTTGACCCAAGTGAGCTAGGGTTAACTCCAGCAGCAGCTCAGCTGGGACAGTAAGACCTGGGTGAGAGGAGGAGTCAGAAGAGACAGCACTGAGCAGATGGCCATCTCTGGAGCACAGCTGGAAGGAGGAGAGCACGTGAGCACAGGCTGAGCTTTCTCTCGGCATTTCCTCTGATGGTGGTTTGACAGCCAAGGCAGCTGCCACTGCTCTCAACTTCTCTGCTCCTTTCTGTGCACTCCTGCCATAGCCCCCAATTGTGCTCGTGTCCCTCCCACCATCCCCGAAAAGTTATTTTTAACCTGGATCGGTTTCCCTGATCAGTCACTGCTCAGCTCCACAAACACTGCTGGCACAGCCTGCAGGAATGAACCGGGGAGGAACAAGCAGGAAGACAGGCAGCTCCGGCAGCATCACCAAAAGCTGCTCTCCTGGAGCCCCAGCCCAGGAGTCTCCTCTCCTTCCCTCAGATCACACCAACCTACAAACTTCCCGGGTGAATGGAATATACTTGTGATACCTCAGACCATAAGGTTTGGGGTTTTTTTTCCTCTATGCTGCCTTAAGAAAGTTTTTAATTGCAGTCTGCTGGTGTCATATTAGGTTTAACAAGCTAATCCCTCTCTTACTTGTGCAGTTATCACCTAATATTTCAAGGCAACAACAGGACATTTTTCAGAAATATATTTGATCATCTTAAAAAGATATAGCCAAGGGGAAACAGTCTTACATGACAGGCTATAAATCAACATGTTAGACAAGTAATTTTAAACCACAGGAGGAAGAAAAAAAACCTCACTGTATCAAGCCAATAAAATCCCTGTAACAATGACTCTAGAAGATATTGGACCTATTCCATAACAACTGTATTTCTTAGGAAAATACAGTATTCTGAAGTCTGAACTTGATTAGACTGAAACAAAGGAGAGGGAGGAAAGCGGAGCAGAAGACATGATTCCACTCATCCTTGCTCCACAGTTGAAGTCTGAGGAGGAAGCTTGAGAAGGCAGAGAAAGAAGCTGTTCCCTTGACCAAGTCACTCAGTGTAGCTCCCAGTAATCCTGCCAGTGGATCAATGTTCCTCACCTCCCTCTTTCAAGCCTTTACTTGAACTTTTAGGAGACTGTTGTTTTCCAATGCTCTCAACCCGTTTCACTTGATAGGAGAACAACTGGCAATTGTTTTTCAGGCTTCATTATTATTATTACAGCACATGCTCAGTTGCATGAATACTATTTCAAGACAGCAATGTTTCTTCTGAGATCTTTAAGGGTGCAAAATATTAAGAAACCAGTAAGAGACAGGTAATCACTTTTCTTTCTTAAGAAAAAATATTCTTTGAAGTGAGGTCTACAGCAAAATCACACTGGTCAAAATTCTTCTTGAATATTTCAAATATGAAATGGAACCTGGCCAGTGCTTTGACGGGATAACACTAGCAGTAACAAGCATGACGCTACATAGCATGGAAGGGAGGCTTCATAATACAGAGTCCCAGAAACTAAGATTCAGCAACGTGCAGTAGTACACTGGTGAACGTCTCAGTTTCTGGAGGAAGAAAAAAAAAACACAGTTTCTATGCACCTCTTTGACAAAACTGCCAAAGGTAAGGATATATGTCTGGTTAGGCAATAAAGTTCCAAGTTCTTAAATTTCCCCTACGAGAATTAGGTGGAGACAGTACTCCTACTGGTTTCTAACCTGTTTGCAGGTTGTCAGGTACTGTTAAACAGATGTCATTGCATCACACCACACTGCAGGTTCATGAGAAGATCTGTGTTCATACTCCTTGAGCATGCCAAGCCCAAAACAAAGCTAAACCTCCATGGTAATGATACATGGTGATGGTCGCTGTATTTTGATGATTGAGTTCATACTATACCAGTAAACTACGAGAGGTCATCTTGGAGTAATTTCTGTAGCTCCAGAGAAATACTCCTTCCTCACTTCTACTGTGTGTGCATTGTACTTGGGCTCCTGTCTGTATGCACACTGCCTTGGATAACGCTGTGAGACACAACTACAGATGCAATGATTCCTGAACAGCAGTGTTCAGAAGACACGGATTCCAAGGTCAGCATTCACTTCCTGTATCAAGCATTGCAACTGTCTAGTCCTTTTCTCCAAGGCACCCATCAGCTCTTAAAATCATTGACATCATGATTAATTATTTTTAATCAAGCTTTCCAGTATCTGGCACCACATTCAGAGACTAACCACAGAGGCCAATGATAAGCAAGCTTAGAAGTATATGTGTGTGTGTATATATATATATAGTACATATATACAATTATGTGTGAAAACATGAATTTAGGCAATTTTTTTCCACAACTGAAATTTGTAGGATTTATGTTCCAGAACATGCAATATCTGAGATGCTGGAACTATGAAGTATTGCCATGCAAAGAAAACAGTAATACAGTCAAAGTAGTTCCATATGCAGCCCATTACTTGAATGACTATAATGATTCTTGCATATCAATTCTAATACTTTTCAACTTCCAGATTGCCTCTGCAAAAGGGTAGAGCTAAGAATCCAGAGTAAAAGTACCCTAATCTATAATAATCTGACAACCTACATCTTAAATAGGATCTATGTCTACATATGTCTTAAATAGGATCTATGTATTACAATGATCCCATCTAAGCAATCTATCTGCCAAGCAACTTCTGCGCTTTCTAACCTGAAGCATACAGGCTGGGACATCCCACCAGCTGACTACTCATTTACTCCTGCTCGAAACATTTATACACTTTTTCAATACAACCTCAAGCTCTCCTCTTGAAGAACATTAAGTAAGCAGACAGTAAGAATGACAGAGATATCCACGCGAACAATGAAAGCACTAAATAGCATTATCCTTTATCTTCTCTGTGTCGCAACCTTCCTACATCCCTACCCTAGAAACATCAATTCTGGCTGTAATGTCTTCTGGGTAGAGACCTCATTTTTCACAATGATGTTGCACCACACAGCTTTACCGCAATGCTGGTATAACAGTAGCTTTGCATTTGATTACTGCTGTAATGGAGCAATGCAAATGTGAAACCCAAGGTGAACAGTAAAACTCTTGTTAGCAATTTACACTGGTAACACAATCCATACCACACCAAACTTTTGCTAGTTTCCAAGACGCAGTTCATAGACCAAAGATCCTGTTCTGCCAGAAAAGGTACCATCATGTTTTCTTGTAATGTCATTACAAATGCTTGGAAAACTCTGTGGACACCAACATCGTAATTTAGAGAAGAAAGAAGGAAAATACCAGGTACTCTTCAAATTACAGGAATATCTTAACTGGTTATTCATTATCACATATAGCTGGGTTTAACCATCCATGTAATCTGAAATCCAAGCTACCAATATTAAATGGATTTGAACTGATTTCCATTTAAGGCCAAAATCTGTGCCAAAACCTAAGTCTAAGTAAATGGACTTAGCATGTGTGTGTACTGGTGGAACAGAAAGACTCTTTTACTGCTCTGGCAGTAAAAATCTCTGGCCTGATGAAATCAATAGGAATTTTGCTGCTGATTTCAATGAGGACCAAATTTCAGCCCAAGAATCTTCACCTTCCAACATGGTGGGGCTGGGGATACAGTCCCAGCCTACATATGCACAGTTGATCTGCAATCCCAAACACACTACTCGTCCCAACTTTCTCACCTCACTGCACTCTGCACAGCAGTGCTCAGAGAACAGAGTCAAGTACTACCAGAAACTCAGATTGCACAGGCTCTTCACACTTTGTCTGCTGACCCAAGCATCCAAGGGACCCTCTGTTGTTGCAGGTGGGGTCTGAGGAAGGAGAACACTGTTACTCAGTAGCTGATGAAATGAAAAGGCCTCCCCACTCCCCTCCCCAGCACTTCCTGCAATGCTCCATACACTAAAGTCATATAACACTACAAGCTGGATTGCAGCTCAGTGCATTCCACTGCACTTTGTCACGCTTCCCTGACCGATACTATGCCAAAAATGACTAGCTTTAACAGTTCTCTGGTGAATAAAAGAGCTTTTGCAACTCTGAAACAGAGCTGAGTTTTTAATTCATGTTAAATCTGCTTTTCTGTTCTGAAGGAACATTTTTAACGCTGCCTGTAATTCCTCTTCTGTGCTTTTTTCTTACTTCTGTAGTGACTTTTGTGAAGATAAAGGGAAAATTCAAGCTGACTTGTTTTTAAAAGCCTTAAAGAGACCTCTAAAATATGCCTGAAGGAAGTAAAAATATGAACTAGCAAAATACAAAGATGAAAAAGATCCCATCATGTTCATATAAATCTAGAAATACATGGCAATGAGCCAGAAGATTCACAAGACAGCTACCATAGAGGACAAAATCCAAAGTACAGCTGGACTATATAAACAAGCATAGAGCAACATTATCCAAGATTTGCACATTTACTGTTTATTTACTCAGTACCCAACTGAGCAGAGTCTTGTGGAATAATACAGACTGCTCCTGCAAACATCCCTTCTACTGAGATACTCTAAGCACTTGTAGTTACTGACCATGCCCTAAGAAACTTACTTCTGTAATCTTTTATTCAAAACTCATGCCTACAATTACCAAAAGAACGTGATTATGAGAAAACTGTAAAACTAACATAAGTACCGAACAGAGTAAAGTGCTCATTATGTCAATGCTTGGCTCCTGTCCATAGCAGAATACCAGCATGTTGCATGTGCACCCAAAAAAGGGATCCCACTTCTCTCCAAGCCAGTTAGCTTTGCTCAGCACATCAAGAACTGTTGCTGGTTCCAGCCCATTTTTGGAACAGAGGGTTTCACTATCCAACCCCATCTCCAGGCTGACCTGGAAATATGCCTACCCTGATTGCTACTCACGTATGGAAATAATAAAGCTATTTTTACATGAAAAGAAAATCCTTTATTTTCCCAAAAGCAAGAACAGCCATTGCAACAAGCATAGAAACCAGGCGTTTAGAACAGAGGAGGGTGTTACCTAAAAGTACAAAAAGCAATTAAGCCTTGTGAACTGAGCATGTAGGCAGGATAAGGGGTTAAGCATGACTTTAGACAGCAAGCACACAAAAAACACCGAAAAGAGGGAAGTAGGGAGGAGAAAAGCAAGGCAATCTGGAGCTTTAAAATTCAATAGGCTGGGGAGGTGGGGAAGACGCCTCTCCTCCTCTGCAGTGCCTGCCAGCTAAAGCAAGCAGCACTCACTCACTGTGGGGGCACTGCTGGGAACCCTGCGCTGCTTTCACTGATGTGCAGGGAGCAGCTCTGGCTCAGGCTGCTGTTTCTTCCACACTGCAGAGCTGAAAAAAGGACTTTCCTAATGCCTGAGCACGAGCCCTCGCTGAACACACGCTGGTGTCAGTCGTGCAGGTGGCTTGGGGGCTGAGAGACCAAAACAGCACTTCAGTGTGCATACTTAAAATTTTCATCCTCAAAACTACATCCAACCTGCAAGGCAGATACTTCATTAGCACTAACATTCCTCCAGTTAAAACAACCAGTTTGCTATTAATGGCTGAACTCAGCACTACCAGCTCTGTGACCCAATTGCCCTCCTCCCCAAGTAAATGCCAGACATCATCCTCTCTGCTCATACATCCAGTTCCTGCTTTTTAGCAGGGGCTTCATCCTTCTTACGCTTTCCATTTGCCCTCATGATTGTCAGTTACCACTTTCCTGTCAAGAGTTTAAACCTCAGCAGTAATACCTCCTCTATCCATTAGCTGCCACGATCTGAGAGTCAAGGGGAAAAAAAAAAAGGGGGAGGGGGGAAGTAAAAATTAGTTCCATTGAGCCTCTTCCCTGACTGGGAAACCACAAAGCTACTATGTGATCATGGCAAACCAAACCAAATCTGTGGTCTAGTGGCAGGGTTTTCCCAAAATTCACGGGCTCAAAAGTTTGTGTGCAAGGAGGGTTGATAGTGCCCTGCTAGTTTGACTCAGGGTTTTGTCTAGTGCTGGGCAATAGTCCTATTTCAAGGTAATGGGAGAAATAAAGAGAAGGAGGTTTTATGCATAGTTGAAAGTAAGATAATGGGCCTCCCCTAGATGCTGTTGTTTGCCTCATGTAGGGCAGGATGATGACTGAGTTCAAACTCCAGCAGACAGTGGTGAGCTTGGGAGCCCAAACCCTCCTCCATGAGGCAAGAGGAAGAAAATAATGGCTCTCTGCAAAAAAACAAGGAATCCTGTTACAACACATAGCGCTACTATTTGCCCAATATAGCATTCCTGGAGATGCTGAACACATAGCAGGACATTCTGACCTTCCCAGGAATCTGGGAGAAGGTAGCTCTGCCACAGACTGTGCTGCAGCTCAGACTCTCCTCTGCCTCCTGAGCAGAGGTGTTGCAGGCTCAGGAGGCAACAGCTTCTCCCTGGCAGTAAAACTGAGCACCCATTTCTGCATAAGTGTAGAGCAGGGCCTGCAACAGCAAGTTCTCAACCTCCAGCAGTTTCTAACGCTTATGAACCACAGCGAAGTTCCTGGAAAAGTGGAACTGATTTGTTACAGAAGGTTTTATAGCACCAAAGTAGTACTGAAAAATACTTTTTCTAGTTTACTTTCATGTGGTTAAAAACCCTGAAGGTTCACTTCTCAGTAAACAGAGAGATGGGGGGCGGGGGGAGGCACACCAACGCAAATGAAAATTCTTGTGGCTTGCTTTTGAATTTGCTGGCATTTCCCAGTGAGGTCCTGCTTTTGTAGTATGGGGAGCTGGCTTGCCACGTGCCCTGGCAGAAACTGATGATTTCTGCACGCTTGTAAACTAGGCTCTAAGTCTTCAATTTGTTGAGCACTGCACCAACAACATCTGTCCACCATTTGCATGACTGCAACACCTCACGTTTCACAAATTCTTCATAAAAACACATTCAAGAAAGCACTCAATGAACTTACGGCTTGCATTAGAGAACATAATAAAAAGATTTTCAGAATGGGAGGGATGGCCAAGGTGCAAGAAATGATCACACAAAGGAGATGGAGGTGAGTCCCAGCACAGCAACTGAAAGAAAAAGAGGAATTCCACCCTGCTCCAGCACACAGCCAGCTGGTCACTACCATGTCTGGGCAGCATACATTACACAGGCAATCAAGGGATCATCTATAAGCACGATCAAGAAACTGTGCTGGACAATCAGAAAAAACAGGCTCCAGCAAGGTGGAATGCATGTCTCCTGAGAAAATTATTCAGCACTCATTTGGAGCCACGACACAAATAGCCCAATATGGAATGGATTTGTCTTGATTCAAAGATCTCTGTCATACTGCCGCAACTTTTTATATTTTTAATTGGAACAGCCAGATTTTTTTTTGGTTTTGTAAACCAGGATACCCTGCACGTAATAGTATTTCCAGGGTTACAGTTACATCGATTAAATTAGATTTTACGCATCTTTATTAGGCTGACATCTGGCAGGAGGGTGGAATGAACAGTGACTGTGGCAAAGCTGGAAGAAAAGCATGAATGGGACAGGCAGCTAGTTTAAGTACAGACGATGGAGTCCTGACACTGAATGGAAGAAAAGATGCAGAAATGAAAATACACGGGGTGTGCTGTCAAAGTCACATTACGGTTGCATCTATAATTCTTTAGGATGTCACATCAAATCTAAAGAATAAGGTTGAAGACTATAAAAAAGTTCTTTCTTAATAGTTTGCAATTATATTAAAAGAAATAATGCATTTAGGGTATTCAGAGGCACACGGAGAAAAGCATGTAGGTGTTGAATATTAGTCATTCAAACCAACAGAGCAGAAAAAAAAATGCAATAGGACAACAGGTAAAGGAAGATATAGACTTGAAAAGCTTTGAAGATATTTAAAGAGTTGATACAGTGGAAGAACAAAACGAACAGGGAGAAAAAGAAGCTGCACAGCAGCTGAGTCTGTGCTGACATTTTCTTCTGTTTTGAAGTAACACACATCCAACGGATTCATAAATGGTGGATAAAACCTGAACCGAACCATATAAAGACTTAAACAGGAGTAATTTTACACTGCTATTTGTCGTACAGAAGTCAATCTCTTTGAAGGGCAAGAACTTAACTATATTATTACTTAGTATCAGCAGTCTTCTTTCTAGCATTTTATGTGTGAGGAGTAATACACTGCACCTTTGCATGCTCCGGATTAAATGAGTAATTTACAAATCACGCATTAGAGTGACAAAGGATACAGAAAGAGTTGCAAAATGCTTGGTCATTCAAGCAATCTAAATGGAAAAATGTGGAGATTTAAATGTAGATTGTGTTTATATTTCTCTAAATGCGAAGACAATATGTGTTGAAGTAACAGTTTCACATACGCACACATATGCTGATAACAAAGCAGCACAGAACAGGTCTCTACCATAGCCGTTACCTGATTCACAAAGTTATGGGTACACAGTGTTCTTTGGCTTCAGCCTTCTGAAAATTAACTGACCCAGAAATAATTTTTTTAAAAAAGTATTTTCATATCCTCTCCTGTTCTATTCATTCTTCACCTCCCTGGGGAAATATTTTTAATTGCTTGGATTCAGTTAAAATGAAGAGCACAAGTTTCTCATCAGGAAAAAATCTATCTCTTACACTGCAGGGAAGCAGAACACAGCCTCAAACATTAGAATGATTACTTAGCCTGAAAAAGAAGACTTCAGTGCAGTACCAAATCCTGTGGATTAAGTTCTTCACAAACAGCTGGTACCATACAAACACTGCAGTTGTCATAATACATATATGCACACATGCATCTCTTGGGTGAAACCTAATTTCTATGTGTCAGTTTGTATACAAGGTTTCTTGTGAACTCCCAGTGACAGTCCAGATGGCAGGACAAGACCATTAGGACAAAAACAGTTTTGCTGTGCTGCAACTATAGCTGTGTGATCCCATAAAGATCAGAGCTGACAGAACCACCTCAGCAGAAGCCACATGGTACCAGGGAAGACATATCAGCTGCCAAGTGACATGAAGCTGAAAATATTCCAGGAGCAACAGTATTGCGGGTGACCAGCAGCAGATGTGTAGAGCAAGCAGACAGCAAGAGTCCAACTGGTTGACTTTCACTAGGCTTTTATTTAAGCATCTTCTGAAGATGCGAAATTGGGATCCCTCTCAAGTCTGGACAATACAAGCCTGCTGGTGCTATGGTAGGACAACACCAAAGACCACAATGCCACAGCAACTTCAGCCTCTATTTTGGTAATCAGAGGCATTTTTAATCTTTTTTTTTTTTTTTCCAAAAAGCTAAGAAATGATGAAAACCTAGAAATAAGGACCAGCATTTTCCACTCCAAGCCTCAGTTCCAAGCAACATAAAATTGAGAGATTTAATCTATGCTCACAATCAGATTATGAACATAAGCAGAAAGGGAGAAAAACATGGAATGTATTTCACATGCTGTACACGTGACTTATGTAAGGGTAAGGCCCAAATTGACACAAACATCTGCAGCTTTAAGCAAACAGACAGGGTGTCTGTCCCTCCTTGATTTTACCAGTGCAAATTGTATTTGTTGCTCGATAGTAAAACATCTACTCTAGAGTAGCTATATCCATGGTGAGGCAGCTCACAATCCAGCCAGAATTGTTACCTAAGTCAAATAAAGGAAACCTGAGCCTGCCCAGCTGCTTTTTTTTTTAATCTCTCTTAACGAAAAGAGGAAATGGTGGGGAATTAATGGACAGACCCAATAAATGAGAAAAACAGCAGCTGCCATCACCAAGAAAACTCGACTTGAAGGTCTCTTTAATGTCTCTCCTCATCTATTTTAGATAGCATTGTGTACATGCATTTGCAAGTCACAGAGACAGCCAGTACCCAAGGAACAAAGACTATATGTACTGGAGCCTGATTTATGGTAGGCTGGGGGGATGCACAGACAACACACATGGGACATGGACATTCTGGAGGAGTCACCACCACCACAAGCAGCTGCTTGAGCAGGATTTGAATACTGTGCCCAAGGAAGCACCAACAAGCTCTGGTTTGCTTGAGAGTGACATGATCAACCTCACAACCAAAAAGTGCTTCTGCTGCGTTTTGTAGCACATCACCAGTCACCTTCAGAGCAACAGCGGTGTGATCCTTAGTCCCTACCTCCTGGGCATGACGATGCTGGTCACTGTTTCTTCTTCCAACAGTGGTCTGGTAAGAATTTAGCCAGCATCTTGAATACTTCCAGAAAACAGACACACAGTAGTAATACTACCATGCTTTCAGAAAATGCAGTCACAGTAACTTCATTCTGTACTGGGGCAAATATGACAGTATCTGGCAATGATATTTTATAAATAAAATGGAAGAAAAAGTAGTTTAGTTCCCTTCAGTTTATCAGATTATATTATGCAACTGAATGCCTGGGTACTCTCTTGCAATTTAAATTACTATAAACTCACATACCTGGTGACAGTATTAGTATTTCTACACAGGGTACAGATTAAATTCCCCATTTTTTTTTTCTTCCTGTTAACTTAAGTTTCAGTTCTGATGATCAACTAATTTCAAAATGTCTGCAAAAATAATTTTTCTTATGGGTACAGCAAGAAAAAAAAGTGAGGAAAAGGACTGCCATTGTAAGTTACTTTATGTATATTCAGTGATGATTTAGGAAAAAAAAAAAGGTTAAAAAAAACCCAAAACCACTCCACACAAGTATGGCATATACCTGTGTATCACATGAGAAGTAGTCATGGCCTTTTATTTGCATTCTACTGACATTCAATTAGCAGCTTTAACATAAGCTTTTATTTAGTTTGGCAACTATCAGAAAAGCATTCTTAGGTTGACATAAATGAGTTTTAAATGCGTACCTTGGATTACCTAAAAACTGAGGCATGCAAAAGCCTTGCATCCAGTCCTTCCACTGAAATCTAAGTTTAAAAATCTCATTCCATTTTTTTTTAAGAAAAAAACCCCCACAAACAAAACTGAAAAAAACCACCCCACCCTCATACCCCCCCCATGCAGAGAGGCTATTTTTCAGTCTCTGCATAAAATCACATTGGTTCCTCTCAGATACAAGCTGAAAAGAACAGCAGAGATTTAGGCTGAGAACAACAAAAAAACTGCAAAAGGAACAGTTACACCCTACTACTATTGTGATATCAACTTCCTGTTATAATAATGGCAATCTTCACTTTTGGTCACAAGGGCTTTTTTATTCAGAGACTGAAGTTAGTGCTTATACAGAATTTTTAGTGACTGTGATGAACTCATTTTGGTTTTTATTTAAAAAAAAAAATCCATAGCTCAACCTTCTTCTGGCAACTAATTTTTAATAAATACAATTTAAGTATCCAATGCAAGCTAATCCTGCACCCTGTTACAGCAATATATAATTCTAGACTGTTAACTCCCAAGCTGCTAGAATGATTATCTGACATGAGGAACAGGGAAGCATTAGTTTAACATAACTCAAGATTCACACTTATCTACAGTTGAAGTCTGGCATCTGATTCCTGTTCTGTCATTTCAAACATAATCCTACTACCAAGATGCAATTTATTCTATAGTTTGCCAAAGAAGAAAGGAGACTAACAAGAATAAAGGGCAGAGTTTAAAACATAATGCAGTCTTGTTCACTGCCATATTACTGCCCAGCTGTCAAGAAGCCACATCTTGTCATGTGAAGGAGCACATGCAATCACCTACTAGTGCCAAAGGTTATTTGTACAAGTGTGAAAATGCAAGGGAAAAGACAAAATTATTTTTCTTTCTTCTGCAGGACAAGAGCATACTCTGAGACACGCTCACAGAACAAATCCAAAAGCACCTTCCCAAATATACTGCAGGAACTGCATCACGACATGGAAGATTTAAGTATATTCACAAGACAGCGTCATCAATAAGTGACAGCAACATAGGAAGACTGGAGACAGGAGAAACTGGATATAAGAGAGGTGTCGGCAGGTATCGGCTCAAGAGCAGTCCTTGCCTCTTGCTTTCAGCCCCTGGAAAGCTATGACTCACTTTTTTCTGAAGCAGCTGAAAAATGAAATGACTTAACGGGCTAACTTCAGATGTATTGGTGGGAAAACACATTGCCTTACATGCCTTGATGGAAGAACCTAGAAGCTTCTCAGCAACGTGAAAGAGGTTGAAACCAAAAAGGGAGGTTAGAGTGAAAAGAAGTATAGGAAAAGGTTATGAAACAAGCTCTCAACACAGCTAGCAAAGAGAAGACAGAGTAACTTACCTTCAAATGAGGCAGGCAAATGAACACACAAGAGACTGTTGGCCTGAATTAGCAAATCTACTTCAGCTGCTAAAATAAAATCCTTCTCCTGCATTCAGCAGTGAGTGCCCTCATTTGAAGGTCCCTTTTTTCTCCTTGTAACCTGCAACATAGCTTGTAATGACTCTTGCCACCTTTAATGTATGCCCCACAGAATAACCTAGGCAATCTTGTAACAGCTCATTCTTCAGCCAATTTTCATTAACAAAACTATCTGGACCCAAAACACCCAGATGATGACTAAAATGTTCATCCTGGAGGTTTTGGTACATAGCTGGGCAAGCAGAATTCTTAACACAGGTCAAGTTTACCCAATCAAAAGACAAAATTTTGTTATGAGACAGGCCAGTGTTATGAAATTAATTCCCCCATTTGCGCAGGGCTATTACAAAATTTGCTGCCCTTCACCTTGAAGGCAAGCTGTCTTTTTAGACTTGTCCTCTTAACAAACACATCGCAACAGAGATTTTACTACAAGCAAAACTCCAGCCTTCCATTGTCTGTTCCCAAAACAAAACTTTGCACTGTATCTGCTTCCTCTCATTGCTCCAACAATAGGATGAAAAGTCATACTGCTCAGTAACACACTGCTAGATGGCACATGGATTATATGTGAACAAGCATGACGTAAAACGCTATATAGAAAGGAAAAAACTAGAATACTAAAAAAATTAGAATACTAATTCCACATGCAAAACATAAAACAGACTTCCTGCCCAAGCTCTATTTTGCATAGCAGGATTTCCCTCACTTAAAGAAGTGCAAATACTTGTTCAAATTGAGGTAAGTATTGTATTCCCCATTCTCAAAGTTTCCCAAAAATCAAGTGGGAGTTCCCAAATCAGGGTAGCATCTTTGCCAAATGGGTTAAATAAAAAGGATGTCATCCATGATGAAGAGATCAAAAGAATCCTGGAATGCAAGAAGGGGGAATTAAAAAAAAAAAACAACACCCGAACAACCCCAACACCCCCCTTCTACAATGTGAATTCCACGAACTCAGTGTAACACAGATGACAAGATAGTCAGCTTGATACTCTTAGTCACATTACAATACCCACAAATACCATTCCAGTTCCTTGAAAGATGCTATAATTAGTGTCCAAAGGACAGATCTTCCCCTCAGGAATGTCCTGGTATTGGCACAGGTGGGGTGTACGTGTTTTATTACAGAGATATTTATAAAATCCTCTGGAAAAAATGAAGCGTAAGAACTTCCCCGCTTCACATATTCACATAAGTATTCAGTGCAGAGTACATGATGCATGTTACTGGAGGTACATAGCCTGTAAACCCTAACACATCATTTTTTCTTAAAAATAGCTGCCCGAACTATGTCTAGAAATCTTCACCCAGGAAAGGCACCCTTGATCAAAGAAAAGAAATTCGCTTGAGGGAAAGAAAAAAAAAAAAGTGACAAGTGTGTAATGTTCCACAGTTCATCTAGAACTGCTTCAGCCCACTCTAAATTACAATGTCAGTGGCTGTTTATGCTCTAAGGAAGTACAGTAAGTACAGTACAGCCCATTCAGGTTGCTGGAATGTCACTGATCATATGCTCAATTGCATCTATTCATTAGAAAAATTCAATTCACAACAGCAGCTGCATTTACCACCACACCCAAAACGCCATCCAGTTGCCCCAGGTGATTCCAGCGGTTTACCAGCCTGCAGGACAGATACTCCATGCTCCTGTCCCTCTGCAGTGACTGCAAGTTACATTTCCAAGCCCAAGGAGTTGTATTTACTAAAAAACAGTATATTAGCAGTGCTTTTGGCTTCAAGCTTTTGCAACAAAAAAGGTCCAGCCTTTTGCAGTCATGTCCTACAAGTTTCAAAACAATTTATGCTGCACTAATTATTTTTGACTCAAACTTGCTAAATAATTACTGTTGAAAAGATGACTTAAGCAAACAACAGACAAGTTACTCCATTTGTTTAGGAAGAACTGTGACTAATTAGGTGTGTAATTTTGTTTTGTATCTCTTAAAAAAAAAAAGTGTGTAATCATGGCTTCTTTCAGGTCAACAGCAAAAGTCCCCATTAAGTTTTGGGGATCAGATTTCACTACAAAATCATAAGCTACACAACGGCTGAAAAGAAAACCTTGTGAAAGAACATCGGTCATTTAAAAGGAACTGGGAGCTTCCTAATCAATTTAAAAAAAAAAAAGTTTTCACATATAACACCTGTGATGACTGTAACTGAAAGACACAAAAATTTTGTATTTACTTCATGAATTATACTGCATTTTATATAGTTGTTAAGTTTATCAACCAGCTTATCACCAATTTCCTGCCTGCATGGGTCTTTCATAGAACAAGAATAAAATAATAAAATGTTATGATGTTTTCATTTTATTTAATTAAACCAATTTCATCTTAAAACTTAGGCCGAACAAGGAGCTACAAACCCTACATTTATCTTACCTAATACACAATGTCTCTTGCAGTATGTAAAATGGTTGTTGTTAAAATCTAACCATGCTACAGATATGCTAGATGAGTGAAGCTAATAAAAGTAATAAACAGAAGTAGCCTTTCCCCAGCCTCTAAAATTTATTCTCCTTCCTTCTAATTGTCACTTTTCCAATTCACCCTTTCAGAAATCCTTACTGTGGCCCAATAAACAGACTGAAGAATCCTGGTCTTTGCGTGGTGTCCACCAGAACAGATTACCGACAAGGTCAGGATTACCTTCCAGTGTTCCATCTAGAACACCAAAGAGCATCAGCACAAATCCAACTTGAAAATGGAGTTCGCATAAGATCAAACTGAATAATGTTATAGCCATCTATTCATTCTTCACAACTTCCTAGAACACCCATGATTAGTGCTTCCTATGACAAATTGCCAACTTCAGGATACTTGCAGCTGTTGGAACAGCTGATTACTGTACCATGCAACAGGATCAGGAGGTGTAAGATCTTGTACTCCACAGAGTAGCTGTAGGGGAAGGCTCAAGTAGATCATTAGGTATTCACGGACAGAAATCCTTAACGTCTAGACACTTGCTCCTGGCTTTGGGGGGGGGTGGGGAGGCAGGACGGACACAACTTCAATGCCCATTTACCAACCTCCACTAGCATTGGGTCCAGAGGTAAAGAAACTGAGGCTGCCTTCACTTCTCTGTTAAATCAGAGGTCTGTTAGCTGCCTGCAGGACTACAGAAGATGTCCATATCATGGGCATTTAAAGGCTTTGATTCACAAGCAGGAACAGGGTAGCTGGGGATGGCTGATTTACTACACATCATGCTCTGAAACAGTTCAGCATTTGATTCAAAACAGCTCAGGCACCAGGAGGAAAGGAAGAATCTAGAGGTAGTAATCAAGTCTGTCACCCTACACCATTCCATCCTCAGGGCCAGGTACCATTCACACCATCTGAAGAAGCTCCATTCATTCATAACCCTCCAGGACAGCCAACCTTCATATGGCCTGGGCCCGCATTAGGAAACCCAGCATTTTTAGTCACAAGACTCCAGTTTTGGAACCTCTATCTGGACTCTGGCCAATTGTGATCCTGCTTATGCTTAGGTTTGAATGCCAAACACACCTAAGGGATAGGCCCAATAATGCTATCTCCAGGCAACAAGTCACAGCTAGGGAGAAAAGCTAAACGTGAGGATCACGGCCAATGAGGGAAAAAAAACCACCACACCAAAAATGTGCAGCCAAATTTAAGGAGGTAGCAAAAATCTCCACATAAGAGTAAGAATCAGGCTCATTTTCAGTGCTCTATAAGGAGCAGTCATTGTATGACTGTTTAAGTCAAAATAGCTAAAGATATTAAAAACTTTACATACACAGTGCATTATACTGCCTTTAATACATTTTAACAGGTGCTCAGGTATTTCTGTTTTATACGTTGGCTTAACATTTCTGTGCTGTAGTGTGCTCAGAGTACTTTCCAAGATTTCAGTCCAACAAGCCTGTTACTGTGTGTGAACGATCTGTCCATGTAACCTACCAAATGCAGATTTCCAATCCAGAATCCAGCTGTGCTCATTTAACCTTGGCTCATACACACAGGGAGTGTTCTCATCCTAAATAGCTAGGGAAATTTAGAGGGTAGAGTTCTAAAAAACACTGTGTTTTCATGGCATGCTTGACATCAGAGAAAATCCTTGGTTACTCCAGTTAAATAATTCAGTACAGCATCTCGGTTCACTGGACTAGGAAGCATTTAGTTGTACTGCAATACTTCTCATTGGATCTGCAATCTACTCTAACCCCCATTATCTCACATAGCATAAACTCTTCGGAATAGAAACAGCACTAATTAATGTCTCTATAGCTCCAGAGAAATGCAGACTGTTTATAGTAATACCTGATGTTAGTTTTATTACACAGATTCAGCATATGGTCCAGGAGAGTCAAGAGACTCACACTCTGCCATGAGTCAATGGAGGTTAAGTTTTGAAATCGAGGAAATGCCACTGAAAGCACTGCAGTTTTAAATCTCTGCAATTTATATCAAGGACTATAAATGGAAGTGTTGCTGGTCAATAACAATCACATGGGAAAAAAAGTTGTTTCTACAATAATTAGAATCTGAACCCAAAACAGCACTTCATCTCTAAAAAGCAAAACTTTGAACAATTCTGGACAGAGGTGAAAGTCAATACCAACACTGGAAGCAGCTCAACACAAGACCATGTGAATGGTCTTTGAATTAAGAATATGTTCTAGCATCAATCTCAGAACAACAAAAGCAGGCATCTCTGTGCTAAGCCCCTTATCTAAGACAGGGCTACCATCTCTTGATAGAAGCAGAGGTGATGAAGAAAAGGTGTGCACCCAACCACTGCTGCTTGCTGAACATCCAATCACTTCCACGTGCTTCTGGCAAACAGCAAGTGAGCTTCTTTAAAGACCGTATACTGCCTCTGTTGTTTCTTCTATTTGCTTCTGACAGTGAACTGCACTTAGGTGTACTAGACAAAATTCTACCTTCTTACTCATAGCTAAGGCTTGTTCTGGTATTGAAGGAAAAAAAGAAGAAAAAAAAAAAAAAAGACAAGCTACCATGTTTAGCCTTATACCTCAACTGTAGAAATCATAAGTGAATCCTAGAGGTCGCCATGACCATCTTTAACGTGAATTAACCCCATACTAGGCACGTCTCTCAACAGCAAGTCCATCTACTCTCCCAGTCATACAGCAACACGACTGTCAGAAGAATCGGTGCATTTTGTCAACTGGCAAGCTTGATAACTTCCATGAAAATCCTTTCTTCAGTCCTGAGTATAAGCCTGTTTTGAAGGCAGTGACAATCCCCCCTCCAAACTCATACGTACCTGATCGCAACCGGCATTCACCAGTTCCTGGAGCATCTGCCTGTTTACTTCAACAGCTGCTGTAGTGCTCGACTCATTAGCAAAAGGCAGCAAAGAGTATCTAATTTCTCGCAGAGCTTTCTGATATGGTCCAAACTTAGGCGTTTGTCTCATCTGCTGCTGCCTTGCAGCATCCTTCCCTATTAAAATCTTAGGCTCCAGAGAAATTTCACTGCCTGGTCCAATAGGTAGTCCCTGACCTGAAGATTTGGATGGTTGCTTTAAACCTTCTCGAATCTCTTGTAATCTCTGTCTGCTGTTTCCAGAATATGTTGTAGCAGGAAAAGTCTTTGGCCTCATTGTTAATCCAGTTTTCTCTGAGCATAAATACAGCTTTATCCTTAGTTTTTTAAAATGACTTTATTTTGCAAAAGTGTCGCTTGATGGTATCAATTTCTTGTAAACGTAATCCTTCAAAGAGAAAAAGAGAAGGCAAAATTCTCAAGAAATTTCTGCCAAGGTTTTACTTCAGCTCACGATCTTCACGTTTCCTACAGAAAATGAAAATCCTTGGAATCATCATTTTGCAGACTGACAGTGTCTGAAACAAAAGAAAATAGAAAGTACATGCAATTAAGTTGGTATTGTAAATGCCTCTGAAGGAACGGCATGACAATTAATTAAGTGAAAGTGAATCAGTTCAACCTATTAAGCTGTCACAGCTGGATTCTCTTTAACGATTTTCACTTTATCTGTTTCCAAGAACAGGATTCCAAAAGGTTTTTTCAATATAACCAATAAATAATTCCTTTTTTCTTTAGTTTCATTTTCAAAATAAATGTAAATAAAACCCTTAAAAATTACAACACTTAAGAATTTTACAGTACCTAACTGCAGCAAGTTTCCCACCCAATTGCATAACCAAATCCTGGACAAGCCTATCCTATTTCATAATTAGGGAAGAGTATGCTCATGAAATGTTTTTCCCCCACTTAAGATTTTGTTTGTTTTACACTAGCTGAGCTCAGTTTCAGCAGTTTATGAAAAAGATTTATAATGGAAATATTGATGACTCTAACCATAGCAACTTCTAGTATTTCAATAACAAAGTGAATAACAGAAAGACAAGATATTTTGCCTTTCCACATGAATATCTTAGCAAAGCCTGAAGGTAAGAATTCTCCCCAGAACTGGGAGGAGGAGGGTAAAAAAAAAAAAAAAGGGGGGGGGGGGATTTACAGTATTTCATTAGCTGTGCCTTATAGGGAAGAAAGGGAAAAGAGGGGTAGATGGAGCTATTCAGTAATAGCAGAAGAGGCAGAACCAGCTCAGTTAACATCCCAACACAGAAAAAAGACTTTGAGACAGCTTTATGCTTCTCTTCTGACATGCGGCAAAGAACAACTACGCAGCAGAGCTGAGCTACTGTGCAACTTGTGATCTCTGTGCAGCATGAAGTTACAAGAATCCTACCTTAACTAAGTCTTCTGGCATCACCGTAACAGAAACATTAAATAATGGTGCATTCAGAAGAGGATTAAAAAGATAGCTTAATCAGAAATGTCATCTCGCTATTGATGCTGCTCATTCAAGTTTGCTTCTGCTGCTGCTATTAGCACTTACAAAGTGACTCCTGAATGGTGCTCAAGCCACTTTGGTGGGAAGGTTAGAATTTTGTTCACTTGTTTTCAAACCACAAATACAGAAGATAGTAACACACTGTATGTATGTTCCTCTTGGTCACTCAGAAGTCAACTGGATTTTTTTTTTTTTTTTTTTTTTTTCAAAAAGGCACTTCACTTCTGATCATAGCACATTTATCATTGGAGAGAGTTTCTCCAGAAAGTATTGTTCTTTATTTTCACATGCTTACACTGGAACTCAACTCACTGCAACAACTCTTCCTGTGATAGCTACAGTATTTCCCAACAAAACAACCATTTCCATACATTTACCATCACTTCTCACTGCCAAGCAAACAGCTTACTATTGTGAAGGCCAAGAGAATCTGGACACATTCGCCTCCGAAACTCATCACCACTTCCTCATTAGTAGAGAGTCCAGTTCAAGCTTTCCTCTACAATCAAAGACTGAAATGCAACAGTGAAGTCAGACCCCAGACTCTTTTATGATGGCTCACCACTTTGAAATGCAGGAGCACAGATTAATCACTTGAGATGAATCCACGTCAAGCTCTTTCACTAAGATTGAAATGCTCAGTTAACTAAAAGACACCTATAATGTATTTGCGGTCTTGAGCTCCTCCACTCAGTAGTCTCTAAGGATATCCTGCAATCCTAATTCATAGAGAACTAAGAGTGACATAAATGCCCACATACACATTGGACAGGGTTTGTCACTTGTTTTGAAGGGAAGTGCTAAAACTGTTCATCTAGATTTTGGTATTTCCACAAACAACGTTGTTAGTCAATAACAGATCAAGTTTTCATTGTTCTCAACGAAGATGAAAGCAACTGAAGGATCCCAAGAACAGAATATTTTCTACTTAGAATATAGTAAAAGATAATGCATAGCCTTGTTAAAAAAAACCCACAATAGTATTGCAGCCTTTTTAGGATTACATCATAACTAGCTAGTGCTTAAAAGATACAGAGCAATTAATTGGTGTGTAACTGTCCTTCTTTTTCTGACAGCAGCAGGCACCATATGGCCGGGTTTAGGAATCTGGGTTGTTCTTCCTTTTCAGCCCCTGTGCCAATCCTCAAGCCTGGGATGTGCTGGAAAAGCTTGCAACCCCCCCACCTTTTTTCAGCAAAGGACTGCTTTCCCGCTTACACACATGCTTCACATAAAGAACTTTTGTGACCTTTAGCCTAAGCTCGAGTCTAATAATGCTAGGTCAAGCCAGCTGGCAACTTCCTCAGCTTACATTTACAATACTGCTAAACCAGAAAGAAATGTTGATCGTTTAGACAGAATGAATGAGAACAGTAACAACAGTAAGTACTGGAGCTAATGGCAAATGTGTTTCATATTTTGCAGAAAGGTTTTTTAACTAAATATGTAAAATAAGCCAAGAAATCAGAACATTAAATATTACAGATGATTTACAAAGAAAGACAAGCTGCCTGCTTTTTAAAATCTTCCCGTGACTTGCATTTTTAGCAAAAAAGGGTTGTATGCTTTAAAAGATATTCATTGTGTCTAATTCTCACTTCTGACTGTACATCTGGATTTGGATGACTCCAAATCCTTCTAATCTGCACCTTGCCTACAGCATGAATGTATCAGTAGCCTTCCTGCCACGACGAGAAAGGATTTTTCAGAATTTATTTTTGAGCTTCAAACCATTCTGACTAAACCTAAGGTTTTTTTCCAAAATGTTATATATTCTGCACTAATTAGAAGCTTGTCCATTATTTGAAATATTATATCTTCAGGATAAGCACAGCATTACTTTAACTGCATCAAGTTAGAACAATTTTTGAGTAACTCATTATTCTTCTTCATTTGAGAAATACCAAAAGCTGCTCTGGCAGCAACCAACCAACCACACTGAAATTATATGCTGATGTCTGTTGTCCCAGCAGCACTAGCTATTCACTCTCCTGTTTCTTCATTCACCAACAGGCTGCATGTGCTACTGTGTCTGTGGAGCTGGGACACAGGCAGGAAACTAAAGCTCAGTTTCAGGAGCTTTCAGGAGCTAAGTCCCAAACCCGGAGCTGGTGAGCTGTTTCCCCGTCTATAACCGTGCAGGCACTGTAGTGAGCTGACCTAGAGATCACAGCAGAAGGAAGGAGTAAAGTTTTAAGAAACTGCTACAACTGCCTTCCCTCGTTCAATTTACAGTTAATTGCTTTGGGGTTTTTTGGATCACAAATTCATGAAAGCAGGGACGTCCACTTTGTACTGGAGGTCTAAGATTGTCGGCTGGGGGGCAGAGTGTTTCAAGAATTTCATTATTATACAAACCACGCTGCCCTTTATGAGTGGGCACACGGTGAAAGTGCCAAGAACTGAAGTGAGGATCTTCCCCCAAATCATTCCTCCTTCCTCCTGCAAAAGTAACTGTGCCTGCGTCCCACTGCCAACCGTAAGCACTGGCCCAATCCAGCGCGGTGGGAAACAGCTCACCTTCCCCATCCCAGCAGACCAGCAGTAATTGACCGCAGAGACTGGCCACTCCAAACAAGTTTGGAGGTTTTTTTTGCGTCATTTGCGCGAGTGCCTACGCCGGGGAAGGGGGTATTTCAACACGCACACCACTCACGAGGCAGGAGAGAGGGTGTTGAAGTGCAGAATTTTGGCAGTGACCTTCAACTGACTGGGAACAGCAGGGCCCCGCCGCAGCCAGATGGGACTCGGCGGGCTCCGGATGCCCCCACTCGGCTCCCCCCGGCCCTCACCTCCAGAGACAACCCTCGGCGGGGTCTGGCCCAGCTTCGTCGCCTCCAACCCCCGCGCCGGCGGGGAGTACCCCCGGGGAACGCGGGCGCCCCGACTCCTTCTCTCCAGCCCCTGACACACTCCTTTCGCAGGCAGCAAGTTCCCAAAATAAACTCCGGCCATTCACCAGCAGCTCCGGCCTGCTGGGGCAGCCCGCGGAGCTGGTCCCCACGCCGCGGCGGGGGGGGAGTCGGGCTGCCCAGCCTGGGGCAGAGGCCTCAAGCGGGCGGGACAGCCCCCCCCCCCCCCACTAGGGCTGGGCTGTCACACGGGTGTCCGGAAAATGTCGGAGAGTGCAGGCAGAGCGCCGAGGCTGCCCCCGGCAGCGGGACACACACACGGGACACTCACTCCCGCTTCAAGGACGGACCCGCCTTCGCGCTCCCCCCCTTCTCCACACGACTTTCCCCTCAGGGAAAAGCACTTAGCGGGGGGGGGAGGAGCGCTCACACCCGGAGTTGAGGGGAAACCGCGGCGCCGCGCCCCCCCCCTCGCCGCCGCCTTCACTCACCTCCTCGGGGCGCCCAGCGCCGCCGCTCGCCTACCGGGGGCCGTCACGGAACGGCTCAACGGCGGCGGCGACCCCGACGGCGCGGGCCGGTCTCCATCTTCCCCCTTGGCCGTCCCGGGCGCCGAGTGCGGGGCGCAGTCGGGACATTCGCTACATTGTTGGCATTCCATTCGCGTCACGTGACCCACGGCGCCCGCGTCACTCCACTCCCCCCCCGCCCCCTCCCGGCGCATACCAGCGGGGGGAGGGGCTTCTAGGGCGGGAAGGGCCGTTAAGGGTTGTCGCACCCCGAGGGGACCTCCGGCCTCCGGCCTCCCCTCCGCCCTCCGGTCCCCTCGGGGTGCTCTCCCCCTGATTTACAGGCAGTTTGTGACACTCTTTCCCCTCACAACACCGCCCCCTCGCTGGGTTTTGGGGAGAGGGGTGACTGAGGTGGTGAGGGAACAGCGTTGCCTCTGCTTATTGAGGTAAAAAGGGCTGAAATAGGCGGCTTGGAGGTGCCCGTCAGCTTCCCGGACGACGCCCCGATCTCATTTTAGGTGTGAGTTTTGTGGTGATAATCTTTTATTACTATTCCACGCTGAACTAAAACCACACACGCACAAAGCACCAGGACTATCGATGCCTATTCGGGCTTTTTTTTTTTGGTTTCTGGTTTGCTGCTTTTTTTTTTTTTTTTTTTTTTCTGAGCGGGCGTTACTTATTTTTCACGTATTTTATCGTGTCAAGAGGGGTATGAGGTGCTGGAGGAGGGCAGCCAGGGAATTCACATCTGGATCAAAAAACGCAGGCTCAAGCTGCAAAGGATTTTTGGATGCAAAGCGCGTGTTTGACCTCGTTATGGATGGAGCTGCCTGGATCTGAGCCTGTTTTTCACAAAAGCAGGAATATTCTGATTTTAGATATCTCTATGGTCTTTAATAAAGACAATTATCAATGAGAAATAATCCACACACATCCAAATACAGCAATATTTGGATGTGGGAGGCTTGGTTCTGACCCCTTAGTGTGACAGATATGCACACTAGCCATAACCAGGGAATACTAATACGGAGTAAGGGCAATAAGAAAGTAAGCTTTCCTATATATATGCTTATATCTTTAGATCATTAACATGGAAGAAGCCTGCAGTCCTGAAATAATACTTAAAAATTCTTGAAATCCTGTTGCAAAGCTGATAGGTGCTCATTGCAGAGGCACTCTGGCAGGGAAAATGTAAGTCTTGCAAACACTTAAGACACATCTTTAATCATGTGACTAGTCCCCGTGTCTTCAGCAGGACCAAGAACACATATAAAGAGAAGTCTGTGCATAACTGTCTTTCCAGGATGAGAGCTGTATTTACAGCCTTTTCCAAGCCATGGGGACTATTTTTATAAGTAATATTACTCATGGACAGTCCTATCCAAGGATGTTCTCTGAGCTTGTTTATCATAGTCTTTTTTTTTTTTTTCCCAAATGCCTTCCATGCAAACTGTCAATAGTGCTTACAAATGATGCTGGTTTGAGAGAAGTGACTGCCAATAGAGTGCTACATTTCATGAGAAAAATGCAGCCTGGTGCACAGAAATTGTTTAGCGTCTCATCTGAGGGCAGCCAGTTACTGTATATGAATTACTGTCAAAATTTCAATAGTGTAATTGACTGGAATATATTGCAGGGGGAAGGAAACCTCCGACTCTGGGGAGCTAAAGAAACCCATTAGGTTCAGAGCAGATTCCAACATCGGCAGAATATTGCAGGGTAATGTGGTTCATTTTGCAATCTTCAAATACCTGCAAAACTGAAGTAAATTTTAAATGATATGGCAGATGCAGCATGGCTTCATTTTCTGAATTACTGCTGTGCTTAACCGATGAAGCATAGCAACTGATTGCCCAAACCAGAGATTGCTCAATGGCTTGAGACCTTTTCCCAACAAAGTTCAGGCTGGTTTAAAGGAAAAGCATCGAGTTAAAAATTGCTTACTCTGTGCTAGTAGCCTCTTTCATAAGATTTGGTTGTCATCCACATTCTTAAATCTAGGTAAAACAGATATTTTCATTTATTTTTCTCCTTTGGAACTGTTTGTTTTCCTTTTGCATTCCAATCCATCTGGGAATGAAAATCAGCTGCACTATTTCACCTCCTAGTTCCAGCCAGCTGCACTTTCTGAATTTCACGCATTTGCACAGAGATGCTGAGTTTGAATTCCCACCAGCAGAGCAGCAGGTACAGGAGAGATGGCTTCAGTCTGCTCTCTAGAATGTACCTGTATTTGGCTGGTCCGCCACAGACTTAGACTATTTCTGCTTTTAGCCTTTAGAAACCCAAGCTATTAGAAATCACATTCCTCAAAAATACTAAGGAAATGGAATTTAGTTGGGCTGTAGCATGATACAACTCTGTTAAAACATGATTTGATCTCTAAGTTTTTGGAGATTACTGTGTATCAGTCAAGTTTTTCCTCCCAACTATGTTCTCCACAGTAAGGTATCTCCAGAAGGAAAGATGCTACATAAAATGAACAATACAATTTGTCTGTACGAGCAAATCTGTTCACAGACTAGACCATGAGATAATAATCTACCATGAGCAAGGGTCAGTGTGTTTATTCCTGGCTCTGCTTCAGTGACTGCTGGATCTATGGTGATTACAGCACTCATCTCCTGACTCGCCTGGGCAGCTGTCTGCTCCACTATGTGGGTAAGGTGGGAGGGACCACAGCTCCACCATTTCACACTCTTTCTCCTTCCACCTGAGACAGTGAGGGAAGCTGGAGCTCTGTGCAGCTCCATCCCCTCACATCTAATGCTGTGAGTCGCCTCGTCCCCTCTCCATACCTCTTAGCTGGGCCACAGCGTGATTCTTTCTGAACTATTTTATTTGGAACCAATTACCAAATCGTGCTGCTAAAAATACTCCTAGCAACCAAATAATTGTGATGTGGGTGGATGAACTTTTTCTTTAGACAGTACTGATAGCCAGTAAAAGCTTGAACCTATTCAGAAAACTTGAAAAAGAAAGATAAAGCAATATCAGCAATGTCTAGTTCTCTGCTAGTCTTTTTTCAAAAAGAGGAATATATACACACACGTGAAATGATTATGAACATGTGAACATATGTGTGTATGAGCATATAGACACAAAGAATTTGCTGACAGTGACATCCTTCACTAGGATAACACATCTACAACAAACCACTGAGTTTGTTGGATGAATTATGTGCAAGGAAAAAAGACTTAGGTAAACATCACTGAAATGTTCTTGTTTTAATATATTGATTTTCTTTGCAGAATGATTCTAGGGAATCATCCTTCCCAAATCACCAATGCAAAACAGAAACAGGAGTTCTGAGTCCTCCAGCGCAGTACAGACAACACAACCTATATGTGAATATAAAGTATATGTTTAACTGTGATGCAAAATTACATTTGTGGCACTCAAAGTTAGGCTCATTGCTTCAAGAATTGAGTGGGTGAAAAAATGAACTCTAACCAAATTCTAACTATGGTTTACATATGCTTTTTTTTTTTTTTTGTCAGGACTATGTCTACGAGAACTATCACAGCATTCTTTTGGGGCAGCAGAGATGTAGCGAACATAAGAGCCAATACTTCAGAAATACATTTGATTTCAGCACAAAGTAGATGAAATAGGACAAATCTGACTGGGAAACTGCCTCAGCTTTGCAGAGGAAACATGAACCCAGGCTCATGTTAGCTGGGTAAGGCATTCTGGATGCTCAGACTGCCTTTATAGCCCTCACACAGAAAGTTCAAAACTCTGTTTCACAAGGACCCATGTCCCTATGTACTCTGCCCCCAGCCCCACACTGCATATCAATCATTGACTGCAGCTGGAGCCCAGGCAGCGCCCGAGAGGACATCAGGAATGTCGGAACTTTGTGTGGAATTTCACCAGCACGAGCCAGTTGTGCTCTCCATTTGGGAATGAATCGACCAAAGTCTCAAGTCCCTACAAACAGCTTGATGGCATCGCTTTGTTCAGATGCAATGCAGACGGCTTTTGAACATCACACCCAACTGATTCCAAAGTTTTAGGAAATGTTTTTAGGCATCCGTAGGCAGCGCCTTTCTGATCCTGGAGAAAATGAGAAGGGGGTAATGCAGGACACATGAAGCCCTGGCATCTGGTGAGGGCATCCAGCAACCATCAATCTGGCCTGTAATTATCTTTTCATCAAAGGCCTGGCACAGTAGCTGTTAGCATCTCCCAACATAACAATACCCCCACCACAGCTCTGCCCTTCCTGCCTCAGACGCCCTGAATGATTCACCCTCCAGACAGAAAGGTGTGGGAGGAACATGAGCACATTCAAAGCCCTTGGTCTGGTACAGAAAATGAGGGACTCTGGAACTGGTGAGGACAAGGGTAGCTTCCCAAAATGCCTGTGTGGGGAGGAAAAAAATTGAGGGAGCTGTGAGGAACCCCTACCCTGAGGGAACAAACGAGGCATTTTTCTTCTGCAGTACTCTGGAGAAGAAAATACAAAGAAATTCCCAGAGCCGCTGGTATAGAGCTGAGTGTTTGGGACTGGGAAACTCCTAGAGGAGTACAGGATGGGAAAGCAGCACCAAAGCATGTGGGGAGAAATGACCATGACACCCATGGAGACTACAGACTGCCCCCTGCCCCACGCACACACATACACACACCAGTGAAAGTGTGTTTTACAACCGTAAGAGACCATCTGAGGCTTCAGAAGGGTGATACTCTACTAAAACATTTCATGTTGATTTGGAAAGAGGGGGTAGTAGCCAGGTCTGTTGAGCCAAAGATAGCATAGATCAGCTTTTCTCCATTCCCTGTCCCACTTTGGAACTGTCAGCAAACCACTTCACTTCTTAACCTCAGCTTCCCTGTCTGTAAGGAAAGAGGAATGATTCCCACAGAAAGACCAGGAAGGCTCTGGATGAATAGCTCCTGCTGTGAGCTATCGTTATGTTAAATTGATGCCTCAAAGCCCAGGGTCATAATTTATCATTAATTTAAAAGAAAGCTGTGTTCATTTCTGTGGTAATTTACTGTACCTCTTTAGAAGGCCTCGTATTAAAGTCCTGTGTAGCTCTTCCCATGAGAAAATTAAGTATTTGTTAAAGTATCTATCAAATTTGCATTTTGCATTAGACTGATCTATCAATTTAAAAACTGTTGGCTGCTAAGGAATTTATATTGTCACCTCTACGATAAATAAAACATATTTTGAAGTGAGTTTATCAAGGAAAAGATGTCTTTAATATGTTTCAACTGTTAACTTGAATCCAGTGTTTTGTTGTTTGCTGTTACCAACAGTGCAGGAGAAAAATCTCCTATTTCCTGTGATATATTTGGTTTATGGAAAATCTGAAGTCTGGAAAGCAGAAAAAAATGGTGTCTCGTTTCACTGAGAATATAGAAATAAGGTATTACGTCAGCATAAAATGACACATGCTTTGTCCACTGAGTAGCTCATACATAGGGGAAATCTGAGATTTTTTAGATAAGACCCTGGAAGAAGAGACAAAAATGACTTGTGACAGAGACCACAAGCTACTCAAATGAAGCCCAAAATGGCAGTGAACAAAACTGTCTTGAAATGGGTACTTTCAGTTAATTACCTGCTTGCAATTAATGCCTGGTCACTAAAGCTAAATGACACACTCCCCGAAAGCACCACTAGAAACGTACCTACTAGACACCTCACCAGAGAAACCTGCCAGATAATTGCCAATAGGGAGAGCAAATGTCACACAGATGCAGCAGTCACAGCAGGGGGTTGCACAAGACTTGCATCCTCGGAGTTAGTTGGGAACCCACGTCCATTTGGTTGCAAACCAGACTGAGTCACAGGCATTTTACCACAATTACTCCAAACCCTTCTCTGAACAAAAACAAGACCATTTCAGAAAGCCTCAAGGTGTCCACATCTTAGAAACTTAGCAATATCCTTCTTGTCCTTCCTTAGGACAAGAAGGTACAGCCAGAGGGAATAAATGTACTAACAAAGGATTTCAACAGTGAGGGCTGTCAGTCCAGTATCCTTGGAAAATAAAACTAGACAGGCTATAACCCTGTCAGCTTACAAACATATGAATGGTTGTCTCCCAGCTAAAGGGAAGCCAGAATTGAGCCAGAAGTCAGCACTTTTAATAGACTGCCTTATCAAAAGTGATACAAGGAAAAGCGATAGTTCAGAAAAGGGCAAGAAACTGTCAGATTAGATATCATTTGAACACATTTTGGGTTCCCAACATAATATGTGGTTTGGTCGAGATGTGGGACTCAGAGGAAACCATTCCTCTTCTGAGATGATGTTGGAGCTGCCAGAGTCTGTAGAAGCAGGGCAGTGTAGTTGGAAGATTATAAAAAAAATAGTGACCATGGTAATGAGTTTTGGATCAGATCTTTCAACAAGACTTGGATCTTTCCCTGTAAGCCTTGTTATTATGACTAAATCAGCTCAAAAGGAAAAAAAAAAATAACAGAAATTAATTTCAACTCATTAAATTCTGAGAGAAAACTGGACATGGAACAGAGTAAAGGAAGGCATGGCATAGAAAAATGGGCACTGGCATGTGTTCAGAAGTACTATTAATGTGTATTCAAAGACAATTAAAATAATAGTACAGATGGGCAAGGAAGTACAACCACGGATAATAAAAAGACACATAGTGCAGAGGAAGAGAACTAGACAGATTGCAGACTGACATCAGCAATGCACAAGTTAAAAAGGGTGAGCCAATATAAAACATGGAAGTCAAACTGTAAGAGATTGAACTATGTGCATTCATGTATTCTAGATACACTGAATAAGACCACAGTGGAAACAGGGATAGATGTCAGCTATAAACAGAAGTGGTGAGCTTTTAAGAAAACTATACCTCTGTTTTTAAAAAGACTGCTTTTGTATCAAAAAGTATGGGAAGTAGGTGACAGAAATGACCATAAATGAAAAAAAGAATCAGAAGGAAGACCATGCTAACGCAAAGCAACCACATGTGTGGAACAGCTGCTAAACAAGAACATTCCAGAGAAGCATGGGTTCAAGCATCAGTTAATCTCGCTACATGTGATGGTGCACTGGAAGGCTGCAATTGCTCTCAAAAAAAATACATAATAAGGGACCACCTCTTCAAGCAGGTATTACATCTCTACAGCTAAGATGGACAGAGAAGTTGCAAGGAGAAACACTGCTAGGCTGCACAAATGTTCACAAGGAACACAGCAATTCAACGGCAAAGCCAGGACCTCATCTCTTGAATCATCGTCTTGAATCATCATCAGCAACTAGATCATACTGTCAGTAAAAAAATAATAAAAAAGGATGCAAAACATGAAGATTCAGCAGGGATGTCCAATGTCTTGTTGGACATCCCGGGCTATTGCCCGGACACAAAGCTCTAGGGAAAACCTGTAAGATTTAGGTCTTGCCCTGGATAGTCTGCAGAAATCCAGATCCTTGCTGCTTAGCCTCTTTTTGACACACAGTAATTTTCCAGTGGTGCTGTAAGCTTATTGCTGCATCTCATTTTCCTAAATATACTGGCTTTTCATGGTGACTGTGCCAGTTGAGCTGGCCCTGTGTTGGCACACCTGTCACATCTGCAAGACGGCGCTGAGCAGCTCTACGGTGCAGTGGGGCCAGGCGGCAGCCACTGGCTCACAGCATCTCTTGAGCTCCGAGCACAGTGGGGTTGCAGCACTCTGTTCAAGTTCTCCTGTTCAAGATCTGCCCACAGAAGTGGCGCGTTCTCAGATCTCCTGCTGAGCCCAGCACTCAGCCACCACATTTCTGGCTCTGTAAGAGAGGGCCTGAGAGCTGAGCAGCTGTATGGTGCAGTTGTGAGGGGCCGGGCTCCAGGGGAAGCCTCCCCTGTTTGGATTGCCTGCAGGAAGGAAGTGGGCTAACATACAACTTGGCAAGGCATCTCAAAGCAGCATAAGAAGCTCCAGTCAACAAACCTCACATATTTTCTTGGGGGAGAGAGAAAGATACCGAGTAGAGGAAAAACTACAGTCACACCTCTGTGTACTCTGGGAGCTGAGATCCTGTGTGCTTTGTGCTTGTTTACATACCTTTATCAGCAAAGAAGGATACCAGAAACCTGAGAGAAGGTATTTACTATTGTCTATGAGGTGAGTGACTTGCATGAACAAAATAACTTGGCCTGAATGCTATAGATCAGTTGGTATAATCACAAGCAGGATAGAAGGATGGGGATAACTATTGCCCAGCATTTGCAATAGAAACAGAAAATTGCATGTTGGGACTTGTCATCCATATGTGCCACATGTCCATTTTAAAGATAAAGTTTTATGGAAATCAAGTTCAGGATTACAGCCCCAAAAAAGTTGTTGAGGAAAATTCTGAGAGACCTCTGCAAAGGAATCTGTGCAAAATCCCCAACTGTCCTTAATGATCTACTAGAGTATCATCACGGAATAATATAACATGAAAACAGCATCCAAACTGAAAGACTTTCTACTCTAAAAATGCTTCATCACCGCATGTTCCCGTCTGATGACTATCATTATCACCGCGTGTCTCCTGGTCTTCCACACAATCTTTCAACCTACATGTATTTTGAACTTTTTTCCCACACCAGCCACTGCTTTTAGCTCACTTCAGGAATACATACTTGCTTGTCTAAAAAGCTCCACAGCAGTCCTGAACATACTTTCAATTTTTAGCTATTTTCTTTCAGTCTCTGCTGTATGTTACCTTTGCATACTGTGCCAGAGTTCATAAAATCTCAACTCCATGATTAAAGAAAAAAGGCTCTGAATGTCAGGGGTAGCTTTTATTCATCACCAGTCACTAAAAGTGCAGGTTGGATAATACATGATTTGCAAATAATCAAAATACAGAATTTGATTATAATGAGAATCACCATTCTGAGTCTGTAACTTAAATGAGTAAAGTCTTCTATAAATCTTGGAGTGTGATAAACACATGAATGGCAATATTATTATACTGTAAATCAAAGTGAATAGAGACACAGAATTCACCACAAATTATTTTAAAGCTGCAACTCATGACAGCGTGCAAAATACCTCAGGTGGCCCTTGCTTTTGTGACACCATGACTACAAATCTTCTCTGTTCTCTGGCCATGTCTTGCTGCAGGTACTGTAATTTATCTACAGTTACTCTTCATGCTCCTTTGTACTCCCTTTAGCCTAACAAAATCAGTCTAATTGCTCTTCCATCTGTTTTCCACTTCTTATATAATTGCATATAACTCCAGATGCTCTAACGCACTCCGCCATGCCGAGACCTTGCTGTGAGTGTAGTAAGAGGGCAGCCTCAGGCTATGTCCTGAATTTCTATGCACACCAAATCTGTTTAGCCATCCCCTGTGTACACAGCGATACGGGTGTGCAAATTTAGACGTTACTTTTTAAGAAGCCTTGTGCAATGTTATGAAATGCAAGCAGAGACTATGTTTGTGTGCAACGAGTGTTTTCTTGGACACTTGGAATTTCAGAGTTATTGCTGTTCTTCACTTTGTGTCCATTTGAAACATCATGGTAAATCCTTATCTCTGCAAATGAGAGGAGGTGTGTGCACAGAGTGGGTTACACCAGATGTCAGTACTGGTGTAGTTGGAGTTGTTTGTCTGGTGGCCCCTGAAACATGGCAGTGCTGATCGTTCCACCCTCCTCCCCAGTGCACCCTATCAATTCTGCCTGCACCTTTCTAGCAGGGAAATGATTTTCTATTCTGTCCATGACTGTCCAATTTCGTATCCCTGTGGGTTTTTTAATTTCTTCTCCTGAAATCCTTGCTGCTATTACATACTCATTCTGCCTCAAATAGATTTCCTCTATTTTTTCTGGGTTCTCTTCTTTCTTTTTATTTCATATGACCAGTCTCTCATTAAAGGCCTAATCTGAAGCTTTCAGCTTCTGTCTCAGTATCTTCTTTTTCTTGAAGTGGTCCTTGCTTTTCTATCACCATGACTACAATTCTTCTCTACTCTCTGGCCATTACCTGCTTCAGTTACTGCAATTCACTGGCAGCTACTCTTCAGGCTCTTCTATACTCCTTTTAGCCTAACCAAAAGGTTGTTAATCTACATTCTCCTCCCCCACACTTGAAGGATACCATCTTGTTTCTTAATGTTGCCATTGCCTCCCTGCCTCCTCACTCTTCAGATGTTTTCTCTCCTTTTCCCCCTCTTGCTTCCTGTGTGCCTCCTGATGCTCTCCTGCCACAACACCTCTTGTCTCCTCCCAGCCTCTGTTCTGTGGCCTGCCTTTATTTTGGTAGCAGCATGAGTTGAAGTAATATTAGTTTTACAGGGTGGAGAACTTGTGCACAGATTCCTGGAGTCCTGAAGGTCATCTGTGAGGTCCGTGGCAGATTAGGAAAGAAACTCCAGAGTTTCTGAGTGGCATCCAGTTATTCACCCCAGGACTCCCCCTCTCCAGGTCTGTCCTTCAGACCTCCTGCCCTGGTGATTCTTGATCTCTGCAGGATCCATTTTTTCCCTCTAGACAACTGCCTCATGTTTTTTCTGGACCATGTTTGACTTTGAATTCTTTGGGAATGAGATTAGTGGGTTTGTATTTTCAAAGCACCCAGTTCACCTTTATAGTGCCATATAAATGCTTATCCCCTTGTAATTATTGTAGCCAGTAGCTTAGACATGCTGTACTGTACTCAGGGAGGAAGCAGACAGATTTCTGTGCGTCACACAGAGGAAAGCGACAGACTGTGTTTGCTCGCTAATTAAAACATTTCAGTGACTTTAGCTTGAGCAATATAAAACTGCCTTGGATAGCCTAAATGTACCTCAATTAAGACTTCAGATAAGATCTCCTGCCAGAACTGAGAAGATGCCCTGGTAACAGTGACAGTCAGGGCAACATGCTGGCTCGGAAGCATGGGAACAGAAAGCATGACCCTGTATGTTCCCTCACCTTCTGGAGCCTGGGGGACAAATATCCTCAGAAAATTCTTTGTGTCTTAAAGGATGAAAAATCTCCATTGTTTTTCTGGATTTATTGTTGTACAGGTTCAGAGGCCCTTGGCCCTCCTTCCACTACATTAGCACAGCACGGACTGGGGTAATGGTCGCTTCTGTCCTGAACCAGGAGCGTTCCTATGGGGCCACAGTGTGTTAATCCCAAGTAGCACCCAACTGTCAATTTGACCGTCTTTTTTGCATAATTATGCAACTGGGTAACGTACGGATCAGCCTTGTCCCAGATCGTTATACCCAGCCTCATCAGAACCAGAGTCAGTGAGTGAATATCAAGTACATTTATTAAGGTTGTACTTCTATTTAATAATTTACCACGAAGATGAAAAGTGCCAGAATGATCTATACTGACATCACGTGTCTGGTCATTGCCTGTGCGTTCAGAGCTGGAGCAGGTGGCCCAGAGAGGCTGTGGAGCCTCCATCTGTGGAGATATGCAAAATCTGACTGGACATGGTCCTAGGAAACCTGTTCTAGCTGACCCTGCTTGAGCAGGGGTTTGCACCAGATCACTTCAGGTATTCTGTGATTCTGTGAGCTGGGCCCTACCAGGTTTGTATCACCTACATCCATGTGTTCTTCCCAGGCAGCAAAGAGAACTTCTACATGGGATGCAAAGCCCTTTGTCCGAAATAAAAGCAGGGTGGGGGGAGGAGGACCCCTGTTCATCCTGTAATGAAAGTTCAGCTGGAGAATTGTTCTTTTCCTAACCTTATTCTCCTATTCATATTTTTGATGACTAACACTCGGGAACCCGGAGTACAACAGGCTGAATTTATTCATAGTCCGAGCATTATGAAAGCACCCTCTGAGGCAGTTTCCTCTCACACTGCCACACCATTGAAGGCAGCCCTGACCTTCGGGGACCACCCTCTTCAGGAATGGAGGGTTATTCAGCCTGCATCCTGTTTGAGAACCACACGCCCCTCCTGAGCAGCCGGCTCACCGCTGGAGCCGGGGCCCGACCATTTGTTTCAGAGCGTTCCCACTGAGGAGCAGCGCTCCTGAAGAGACCGCTTGGGAGACTGTGACCCACTCTTCCTGGTGCTGGGTTAGAACTGAGCTCCCTCTGGGTCTACGCAGCTAAAGCAAGACTGATCCCACAAACCTGCAGACAGAGGTGTCAGCAACTTGGCTGGCATCAGAAGGAAAACACACCCTTGGGGTATAGCCTTGCATATCATTTAACCTCAGCTGAATGCATGTAGGAAGCAACGATCTGGCTCCCTCTAATCCTTATTCAAGATAAGCCCTTTGAAGTCCATGTATGCTGCAGGCAGGGCCAGCTTGGCATTTTTGCCAAGTCGGTGAAACGTTTTGACAGCAACTGCTTTCCTTTTCCCCAAAACAACAACTGGCTCTTGTTCTGCTTATTTTAATCCTGAAAAAAACCTTCATCACATTTCCGTCTTGCTCTGCATTACGAGAGAACACCATTGGCACCACAATTTCTCTCACGCATGAATACACAGACTCATTGCATACAAAACTCCTCTTTCTTAGTGCCCAACCCTGTTGGGTTGGGAGTAGTGTCAGGTTGGGAGTAGTGTCTGTCCTGGGTTTCGTGCTGGTCCCAGCAAGAGTCTGGAGAAAGAGAGAGGAGGTTGCAGAGCAGAGGACTGACTGTGCTTGCTATTCCCCATGCCGGGGAGAGTCAAACCAGTCCTTTCTTACAGGAAATCAGAGGAATGTAAGGCCGGGAAGTATCTAGTTTAGGCCGTCCCTCTTCACTATGGCAGATTTTTGTCTAGTCTTAAAAACTCCTGTGCAAAGATTCCACACATTTCTCCTCGGGAGCTTGGTCCAGTGTTTCATGTCATGTTGGAGGCTCTGACTCAAGGTTACCCTGTGTCCAGATTTGCTAGGTGTTTTCTTTTTCTGTTCAGAAAAGTTGCCTGCACAGATTTTTGAGGGTTGTCTGTACTCTAGCTTGGATAGGAAGGCTACACACGTGGAAAACCTGGACATATCCCCAGGACGTGTGGTGACCTATTGTACAAGCTGTGTGCAGGAAACCGGACCAGGAAGCACTGATCTTATTCTGTGGATGGGATGTGGTTGCTTGGTGAATACACAGTAAATTCACAGTGTCCCAGAAGTGTGGAATTTACTACATATAAGCAACATATCTGATTACAGATTCAGAGAGGAAGTACTGTATTTACTGCATGGGTACTGCAGAGCATGACAGAAGCCAGCAACACACTGAAACCATGATCCTGAAGACACGACAGCAATTATGTGATGCCCAGGGTATTAGACACTGACAGTGCTGCAGTATCTTGGATCCTGCTTCGAGTTGTACTCATTCTTTGTGGCCTGGCCCAGCCCTCCTTGGCCTCTACCTTCTCATTCTTCCCCAGTTATTTTTCTTCCCCCACATTAGGCCCACTAAGTGAACATATATTTTGGGGGGACACCCTGGACAGAAGCAAAGCAGCCCTATGCTAGCTGCAGGGTCTCATGCTTATCTTAAGCAGCCTGAGGTGCTGCTGCCCTATGCCCTGCTGCAGCCCCAGTGCTGCGGGCTGGCAGAGCACTGGGGTGAAGAGTGGGGAGAAATCAAAGTGTACCAAGTGAGATACACAGAAGAAATACGTAATTTTGAGGAGCGGTACTTCCCTCCTTGTCTTCCACCACTCCTCACAGTCATGCTTTTATACTGAGGCACAGCTGTTTGCATGACCACAGGGTGACCTAGAACCTGGCTTAGAAAAAGGGGAATTCCACACTAAATAGTGTTTTGGGTTTTGCTTGGGTTGTTTTTACTTCAGCCAACAAGCAGTTGTGCTGGTCTCACTGAAGCTGCTATTTGACTGTGAAGTGAGCAGCAGGGCCAAATGTGCCTTCAACTGGTGCTGTGCTGAAGACCACGGCCGAGGTGGCACAGCAGCAGCAGGGACGCCTGTCCAGCTTCATCATTTCCTTTCCGCCATGTGCCCTTCCCCTTGTCATCCTCTCCACTGCTGCTTGGGTATGTTGTGCAGCACCATGGGTGGCTGTTTGGTGAACCTGCCCGGGGAACCAGGGAACCAATCCAGCTGAAAAAGAAACCATTAGAATAAAACCGAAAGGGACCATTTTCAGTGCCATCCCTTCCTCCAAGGGGTCCACTGCATGGGTGGAGAGGAGCAACCAGGGGACGGCTTGGTTCACCCTGCACTGCTGCCAAAGAAGGCTCCCCATGACCCTCAGCCTTTGTCATGTGAAACCACAGGCTGAACACGGGCACTTTCCTCACACCTAAATTAACTGTATTCTCATATTTTGTTTTTCAGCACAATCTTTCATTCTGAAGGGAAGGGTGGTAATTTTTCTTGAAAATTCGCATTGTTTTGTTAGCAAATAAACTCATGTTTGACACAACATCCGTCATGTCTGCCAGATCGGCAGGGTTTTCTTTCTTTTCTCTGGCTCTTTTCCTCCTTGTTTTTTTTTTGTTTTTTTTTTTTTTTCCCTCCAGTATTCTCTTAATTTAGACTGGACCCTCCTGTAACAGCAAATCAGCGACTTGCTTTGGGCAAAACAATTTGTACACTAGATTTATTGTCTTCCTGCTTGGATGTCCATCTTGTAATGTCTTCCGCATCCAAGCCCATCCAAGTTTCTTTCTCTCTTTTTTCCTCTTTACTTTGAGCTTAGTGTTTTGAAGGAAGTTGATCAAACTGAGCATTCTTGTGAATTTGAGCTTGGTTGCCAAGAATGTAAGTGATTCATCCCCCTGTAAGGAAAAGTGCTGGCAATAAAACATTCCCCATTCCCCTTTTTTTACATGCAAAATACTGTTACTGCTCAAAACAAGCAAATCTTTTTACTCAGAACAAAGTGTTACGCTATTAATTGCACGGCAACTAGAATTCTTAAAATACCTTTAAGCTCTATTCTTAGAAGAAGGAAATATTACCAGCAGAGGCCTTGAAAGCAATGAGATGTAAATTACAAGCACTAGTAAAGCACAATGAAATGGTACCTTGCCTCATATCCTTCATATCGTTACCTTACCCTCAGTAGGACCAAATTCCAGCAGTTTTCCCTTTGTGCTTTGTGTTGCAGATATTTTAAGAACCCTTTGGGGAAATGCAAAATAATTTCAGGGGGGAAATGTATTATTTAGCTGAATGAGGACAGCACAGGAGCTGAATGGTCTATTCAGTGAGGAGAATTGAACGTTCCCGTTTGTCCCCTATGGTGGTGCTGGTGTGGCAGGACAGGCGCCTGCCTCAGTGCCACTTAGCGAACTTCCTGGGGACCTGCCACGGCCACGTCCCCTGCGCACAGACACCCCACCTGCACTGTGTCTGTCTCACCCCTCTTCTGCTACGGCGCTCCAGCGAGCAAAGGTTTTTGCACATCCGTCAAGCAGAGCGCCTGGCATTCTGCACACTCCTCCCCAAGAAGTCAGAGGGCTTGTTTATACTTTGACAGCAAAAAAAAAAAGGTAGTTTGGGATGAAATATGCACTGTTATAGTCAGAAAAGCAGGATTCATCTTTTCTGGGTGCCTTCTTTTAAAAGCTGTGATATTAGTAAGAGGCTGCATTGTCATTTGTCATAGCTTTGGCTTTGCTCCTGGCTGCGCCAGGAAATAGTGTGCACAAAGTATAATTTCCCACATTTCACCAGTGTCCCTGCAGCCTTGCTCATGCTCCATCAGTGACACACAGGTAGGACCAATAACACTTGCACCTGACATTTTTAAAACCTACCAAGGCCCAGCTGCTTTCAAGTACCTTTTACCATCTGTTATCTCTGCCAGCTAGTCCCCGATAAAGCCACTCACAATCCTGATCCTGATGGCTGGGATCATGGGATTGCTGTCCCAGCAAGAAGCTAGGACTTGTTCAAGCAGCCTGAAGAAACTGTAAAATTTCCCACAGTTCAGCTGTCAGCATCCAGCATGTGCAGAGCTAAAGGAGCTCTACAACTCACATCCCACAGACAGCAGGAGGAGGATAAACTTCAGAGTCCCCAGAAGCAGGTGCACAGCCCGTTCTTGGTGGCCTTCCACCACTGACACCACCAAAAATTACCAATTTAAGAAAAGATGTTCAAAGAATGTGGGATGAAAAAGTGTTCATCCAAATCCAGGCATCCCTGAGTGCAAATGGAGTGAGAACTTCTCCATGACTGACCAAAGATTTCATCTGCCATCTAAACATAAAATAATGTAATGGCTTCGTATGCTGTAAGAGCCAAATCATTTGCATCTGCTAGCCATAGTTCAATGAAGAACTACAAGCTATATTAACACAAATACACAAATCTTCCTGCTTCATTTGCAGACCAAGATGGATGAACACTCATGTATCTCTCATTCTGATTAGTGTTCATTAATAACTTCTACAGCGTATCATTTCATCTTCGGTCTTGGGTAAAATCCTTTCTGAACCTCATTCATGTTACTGGCTGAAGCATGTTTGAGCAGTAGCTCCATATTTTTTGGGGTGAAGCCAGACCCAAGTCCAAAACAAGTGATCAGCAGCCAGAAGCTGTACTTCAACAGCATTTTAAGATCTAGCCCATATATGGGAATGTGTATGTAAGAATTTAGCAATAACTCTGCCCTGTGTTCTTAATATTTCACTTTTATATTTTCAAACCTTCATGCTTAGCTAATCGTTTGTCTCTAACAGGCAGGGAATCTATCTGTACCTCTAATAATAGAATTTTTGCAATTCTTGTATTTGAGAGTTTCACCTCCTTCCATATAATGGTGTCTCTTTTTCTAGTATATTTGTTTCATTGAAAAATCTGAGATCTCTTTTTTAAAGGTAACATTAAGTGATAATAGTCTTTTAAAAATCTGAACACCTGCATTAAACTGGTGTATCAGCTGGTAATTATTATGCTTTTGCATTCCTCAAGCCCAAATAAAACACCAGAGCATATTTTATCTTGCTTCATACTGAACAAATCTAATCTAAGAGGTGTAGGAGAGCCATTTCTCCTGCTCTTCTATGCCCTGAAGTTTTATAGAAATGAATCTGAATTATTCTTAGCTTTGTAGCATAAAGCTGACTGTGAAGTAGAGTCAACCTAAGGTCTTTTTTTTTTTCCCCAATCTACTTCTTTTTAAATAATATCTTTCTTTCCTTCTTTCTTCATTTGCAAGAATTTCCCCCCAGCAATTCTGCGAGGCACTTACTTATTTTTTGGAGTGCTGCACTTTCTTATAAATCTTCTGAACACAAAAAAAGAGCACTGTTCACAGCAATCTGAAATGTCACAGTCTGTCATGCTGTCAGATAAAATGTCACACTGTACAGCTTGTCAGTTGAAAGCACCAGGTTATGGACAGATGTACATCTTCTGACTCCCGCTGGACCACTTCAAGGGGATACCCTTTGTCACCATCCTCTCTATCCACTGATGTGCCAGCACGGCTGTGTGAACCCTTCCTCGCCCATTCCAGACAAGAGCAATGAGATTATTGTAAACAATTGAAGTATGAAGTCTTTTCTAACCTGTTTCATTGTAATAACCCTGTGGAGACCTCACCATGAGCAGCTCTGCCAAGAGAGCTGACAGGAAAGGAACAGCAAGAAATGTAAAAGCAGTGACTCCTTCCTGCCAGCACCCTGGCTGCAGTGCGCACCTCTGTCCATGCCCTTGTGATTGCTCATCTACAACCTCAACGTGTCTCCATTGCTCTGCAGCAAGACTTCATAGATTTGCAACAAAATGTCCTTTAAATTTCCCCAGCACCTTTTACCATGTGCAAAATGGAATATAATACTGCTGACAACAATAGTCAGCAGTACGTATAGAGATTATTCTTTCTTGGTCAAAGGAATAGGCGTGCACAAATTTTCCATCCATTTTTCTTTCTAAGCTATTGTGATCTGGGGAGCCGAAGTGATTCTGCCTTACATTATGCCTACAGGACATTCTGTTTTACTGGCACTATTCCCGCCACTATCATTAAGATTATGTCAGTGTTTCCACTAAGCACTGTGTCTCTGAGGAGCTTATGGTAACCAAGTTGTCAGAATTCATTCTGGACTCAACTTCACATATTGTAAATTCCCAGCGATGGACATTTCCTTTCTTTAAAAAACACCGAGTTAATTGATATTGCAATACATATGACACAGCATTCAGAAAATAATTTGGTTTTATATTGCACTATTCAAAATGTTGCAGGTAATTTATTGCAGCCAGAACATTTTGGTCGTAAGTGGCCACTCAGGAGGAAAAAAAAAAAAGTTACAGAATTGTGTTTTCTGACCTGCACGTTGAGCCACAAAAGATATTTCTGCGATGTAGCCAAGCTGTCTCGGGGTGCTGAGGCTTTGCTTTGTGCTCCACATGGAACTACTTATTTTGGAGAAAAGTTTTGCTCAGCTCTTTATGATGATGCTTCTGGAGGCAGGACACGTATAACGGCTTACACGACATGAACTTTTGTTATGAAGGATATGCACTGTTGTCATAAACCTTCTGAGGGACTCTGTGAGCCCCAGAACAAAGCCAAATAAAACATGCCTCTTACTGCAGCTGACCAGAGAGGATTTATTTATCAACAGCTTCATTGTCATTAAAGAATCAGTGTGAAATGCCACAGACACAGGGAGATGCTTTGTGTTAAGATTCATCATCCTGGGGCAGAAAACAGAGAAGGAAACAGATATTTCTGGGTGTGTGGGATGCATCTTTATCCTTCTACTATTTTCAATAGGAACTGTGTGTGCCACAGACCGGAAACTTCTAGAGATGTATGGCAAGCTGAAGAGAAGCATTGCCAGGGACCTGTGTGTAAAATATATGTACTTCGGTATACTCAGTCAGATCTCTTGGAATTTTCTACTTTAGGAGAAAAAGCTTGTGTCTTTTAATATTATTCTTCCATGGGAAGGGAAAAGAACAGATATTTGGAAAATACTGGAATAACCATCATCCTAATCTGTTAATGCTTGTTCATGGAAATGTTCCCACCACAGCACAAGCAGTACTGTGTCTATCCAATGGAGACGCTCACTCCCTTGTCAGACTTTTGTGTCATGTTCAACGATGGGATCACATTAATCCAGGAAGCAGCCAGGGAAGGGATTTGTCTGCTCAGGAAACGTGGAAGACAATATTAAGGACATTTCTTCCAGACAATGATGTTGCGAGGGGACACACGGGCTTTGCCGGGCAGGGTGTTTGGAAGATAGTGCTATTGCCCTCAGAGCCGCCAGCGCTGCAGGTCAAGCAGTGTCCATGTCCCCAGGGCAAACTCCATGGGTGGCAGCAATACCCGCAACTGGGAAAAGCACCAGCGGTGAAAGGAACCTTCACACTGGGTTTCCCACCACTGCTTCCAGTAGTGGAGCTGTCCCAGTGAAGGAAAACCAGGAAACACAGCTACAGGGGAGTGCAGGCAGGGGCCCACGCTGCTGACCTGTCTATTTGCAGTGAATTACAGGCTGATGAACTTCTGATGTTGGTTGTCCTCTCTATAAAACACATCTCATATGCAATTTTTAAAATTTCCACTTATTGCAATGACAACCGATTTATTCCTTCCTTACAGTGTATGAACGTTTCTGTTCTGAGGTAATTTCATACAAACAGTAGGGGGGAAATCAAGAATCTATGGTAGAGTATTACCCAAGTTATAAAAGCAGTTTATTACTCTATTGTGTGTCTAAAATTTCTGGAACGTTGTAGCAGATGTATTTTATAGAGAAATGACAACACATTTTAATGAAATCCAGGTTTAGATTCTGGCAACATTTCTTCCTTAATTTTATATTTTGTAACCGAGTCTACTACCCCACCAGGAAAAATCAATAGAATATTTAGTATATCTCACCATCACACCTTCACGTGTGTTTGTACAGAGAAGAAAATAACTCTATATGATAGACCAGGACTTACTTTTTCTTTACTTGAAACTGAATTCTGTCTTCTTCTGCTGACAATTACAAGTTCCAGTTTGTTCTGCTCTGTTCCAGGTGAAATTCAAGCAGTCATTACAATTTTTGCTGGACGTCTCTTGCATAACACATCCTCTCTTGTTGGTTTAGATTGCAAACAGTTTTGCACTGGGTTGGCCTGAAGTGCTGTGGAGCTGCTCTCCAGCTCCCTCCTCACACAGCTCCGAGGACGCAGGCAGGGTCACTCACTCCCGGTGTCCCTTATTGGTGCCCACTGCGGGGAGCAGCACCCTAAGGGAAAAAAGAAAGAGCCCCACTGTTCCCTGTTCCCGTGCCTGGGCCAGTCGCAGAGCACAGGAGCGCTGTGGACAGCCTTCTGAATCCCTCACACACCCAGGTGCGTCAGGGACAATTTAGCTGCCCAGTATTAGTTTGTCTCAGCTGACTATGGATAAATCACAGTTTTTAAAAAAGATTATAGTTCAGGCAAATATACTTGCTTTATGAGAACATTTCTGACAAAGGATTAAGCATCTCTGCCAAATTGTGTTTCTTTCTCAAAAGTATGTGGATGCTGCAGGTTTTCAGACAAACTGCTACAGGAATTTAAAATGAACAAAAAATAAGAGAAATATGAGTGATAATGCTCATCTGCCTAATGTATTATTCTTGGAAAAATTTTTTCTGAAACTGAAAAAAAAAAGCATCCTGAGGATGCTCTTTCAGGAAACACCTGATGTGGAACAGTTCCATCCGAATGGCAGAATTATAACATTTGGCAACATCACAAACAACTTTAAACAAGGTCTTACACTGGCAAGCACGAGGCAGCTTGTTTCCAAGGCACACCAGTGGCTCTGCCTCGCCTGGAGCATGCGCCAGGCTGTGCAGACTGACCGGTGCTACTGTCACATTAACAGTTAAGTAATTTTGCAATATTGTAGAATAGTAAATTGTCTTCAAAGCGTTTTTATTAACTTGTGGTCCTTCTGATGGCTTTACAGAGAAAGAAGAAGAAAACATACATGTAATCCATACACAAATGTAGATTCCTCCCAGGCAGCTAAGTCTTGGTGCTCCTGAATTAGGATACTCGGGGTCTCCGCGTGCTTTACACACACAGTGACAGAGCCCTCTTGCACACCGCACACGAACAGCTCGCTCCTGCTCGTCTTTACCACGCTGACGCACTCACCTGCTGGCTCATGTGCAAGCTCAATAGGGCCACAGAAGCCCAGCAGTTATGGTGTATTTTGTGAGCCCAAATCATCTCAGTTCAAAACAGGACAGTGAACAAGAACTGAAGTGTAAAGGAAAACAGTGTAATTTTCTAGCAGCACTACAGGCTTCTTGAAATCCACACTAACTTTGGTACAAAACACGGGACATTAAAACCTGTAATGAAATTGACTGCACACAGAGCATTCTGAACATAAAAACATACCTGTGATGTACCGTGACACAAAATGTAGGAAATACCAGCAATCATATTTGCAAAGAAAACATGACAGTGTTCTTCCACCACCAGTTAAAGCCGGTTTGCAGTAGAAGCTCCATCAAATTTAAGACTTTGCTCACTTGGTTGATTGTAAAGATGTTTGAAAGACAATTGTGCTGTTGCCAGGACAGGGTAGTTGCACCTTCCACAATCAAGATAAAGACCAAGTCCTCTATCAAACAAGCTTTATGGGATACCCATACAACCATGAAAAACTAAGAAGTGGTGTGTAGTCCTGGTTAGGAAGAACTCACAAATGCAGCCAGTAAGCTGGAAGTCCTGGGAGCCTTGGGAACCTGGAAACAGCATGCTGCAGAGGGTGAGGCTAATTCCACTTCTTTGAACTGAGATTCAGCATACTCATGGGTCCGAAATGTTCAGTTTCTTGTTCTGGTCATCTCTCACAATTTTTCTAGTTTCTTGGAGGGTTACCTCAATGGTTGATATCCCAGGCCCAGTTGTGCCATTCCTTTCTGTATCTTCCCAAGGACACCTTTTATTTACTATCATCTTCTCTGTTCCGCCTAGAAAGGTTTAAGTCACCCAATATCAACTGCTCCTTTTGTTTTTCCCTTCAATCACAATTTACTTCCAATAAGTGTTTCCTAGACCAACAGGCTACTTAACCCGCAATGCTCTTCTCTAAATGGCTGTGGCAGCTTTGCCCAGCCCCACATCCTGCTGACACCAACACACCAACTCATTCATACCTTTCCTAGATGCTCCAATAAACAATTAAAAGTAACCACTTAAATAGGAATGTGTGTTAACGATTCTTCAAGAGGCAATTCACACTTCTGAGACCATTTGCCTCAGTTCTCTACAGGCATTCCTATCTGAAAATGTTTGATTCATATTTTGGGTATCTCCTTTACAACAATAAAGGCTGGAGACTTGCTTATGTATAGTCTTACTCCACCTCACTACCTCAGTGAGGAGCTTTCTTTTTCTCTATAGCATACACTGTATATACAATTGTACATATACGCACTGTTTGCACAGAACACAGCATCCCTGACAAGTAGAGAGGACCTCTCACCCCCCAAAACCTAAGAAAATGTGAAGGGAGGGTGAAGCAATCGACCATCTCATACCACTGGAGGGACAGACCCTATTCCATTCCTATTCTCTCCCTCCGTCTCCCAGCTACTCCTGGGCACGCCCTTCCACCACTCATCTTGAACCAGGTCTAGCGATCATGGAATCAGTTTCAAAAGCATCAAATGCAATAAACTGACAGAAAATCAGCCCCCAACTGGAGAGTTTTATCTTAAATTAGGGAATTTAACTTATTCTTGGAAGCATCAGTGAGGGCCACACCTGGCAGAAGGGAGGGAGAAAACCCTCACATGACTAAGGACAGGCAGCGGGGAGCCAAATCCCCTTTCTTTGGCAAGAGCGAGCTGTTAGACTAACTTGGGTACACGTGGGACTTCAGCCTAAACCGGTGGGAATCCAGTTTACCGTGTTATGCCTTGTTTAACCAGACAGCACCGTCTCCAGTAAAACCTGCATCCCACAGTCCAGGTTACAGATCACATAACTGCATTTTCATTTCCAAATAATTTTCAACTTTCTTTTCCAAATACGTAACATAAGAATCTAAGATTTTAGACTGAAAATAAATTGTGATTGTTAATACAATTCATGAATAATAAATTGTCATGCTTGAATTTACTTAAAACTCAAGCACACTAGGTCATTTTTCACATAAATAAAGCACTCAAAAAGTTATAGCAGAAGGAACTACTTAGATTCATAACAGAGCTGTGCTTTATTTGTTACAGCTGTTCCTTTACGATACCTGATTCTAGACATAAATTCCTTTGTTTTGGAAATGGTGGTTCACATACTGAGCCCAAAGCGTGTATTATCAGGGCAGATATAATTAATTTTAGTGTAATAAACTGTATTGTTGCCTGGGAAATCAAATTCTGCAAATGGTGGCAAGGCTGAATCATTCCCTTTGGTAATAAAATGATGATATGCTATAACTTAATGTAGATTAAAAACTGTACAGTACTATCCAGACTACCACTAAACGAAGTTAATAAAAGTGGAGGGTGAACTCCAACAGGTTGTTGGTTCTCATCTTGTATTAGGTGTGCCATAAATCAACATTTTAAATCAAATGCTGTTGGTTATATTACAGGTGAACTGCAAGAGCTTTTTTTCTTATAGTGTGGACTCATAGCCCTTTTTCTTTATAATGTACAGAGAAACCTCATAGGTGAATGTATTTTTATAATTTTTTTCTCCCCTACATATTTTTTTAATAAATGATACATTGGAAACATGTATCTGCAGCGTTTGGAAATGTGAAATCAAACCACCATATCACCCTTAGAGCACAGGTGCTTCAGCAGTTATAACACCTTAACAAGCATATGCTTTTTTCATGGTGCAGAATTTATTGTATTTATTTCTGTCTGATACTAGGCTTATACTTCAGAAAGCTGCCCAACACAGATGTAAATTCACCCCAAATCTCCTTACTCAGAGAAGTACATTGCAGAACAGGGACCTGGAAACACAGCTTCATGGCACATAGCTCTGCTGCAAGCAGCAACAGAAGATTATATGAGCAGTATACACTATAATATGAACACTGTAATAATATAGCATCAGATATAGCTTAATGGGATGGTTAAGGGATGGGTGCATCTGTCATATGAGAACAGGCTGGGAGAGCTCGGATTGTCCAGCCTTGAGAGAGATGGCTTAGGGCAATCCCATCATTGTGTATAAATACCTGAGAGGAGGGACAGTCAGGCTTCTCAGCAGTGCCCAGCGACAGGGCCAGAGGCAATGGGTACACAACAGAAAATTAAGTTAAATATAAGAAGAAAAACCAACTTTTTTTTAACTGTGAGGGTGACTGAGCACTGGAGCAGGTTACCCAGAGAGGTCTCCATCCTTGGACATACTCAAAACCCACCCAGACCTGGCCCTGAGCAAACAGCCCTTGCTGATCCTGCTTTGAGCAGGGGTTTGGACTAGGCAGTCTCCTCCAGAGCTCCCCTCCAGGCTCAGCAATCCTATGACTCTGATATTTGCTTATGTTGCACCTGCAAGCACATACATTTATGCATCATTTTACAGAAAAATTTAATCCTGTTTCATTCTTGAAATGAGAGATAAATTCACAGCACTTGAGGAAATAATGTAAGTGTAAATTCTGTGAAAATCCCCCTCCCATTCTAATATGAATAACAAACAGCTCTCAACATTTTAAAAGTTACCACAGCAGATCTCTGTCCGACTTATTTTGAGACACAACCAGACTCAAATTTAACCTAATACAAGATTCTGTTCTTGGAAAAACAAGACCATAAATGGAAAGCATATGCATTTGATCTTTCCCAAATGTAATATTAAGGGAAGCTAAATTCTAAATACAATTTACCCTTTCCTAATTTATTCTAATCTATTCCTAGTTACAGCAGTTGATCGTGTTATTTACCTGTATTAAGACATCTGTTGCCATGTAGAAAGAAGTGGTTTCTGCCAAGAGGCAGCACTATCAGTAGCTTATAAGAAGCTTTTCTAAGTAGTAAAAAACACAGACAGTGATCCAGAGAACGTGTGGGTGTAACAGTGACCAGGACAAGGAGTGAAGCCTACGGCAGCACTCCCTAAACCCTGCCAGCGGAGTCTGAGGAGTGCAATAGTCCGCTCAGATCAGGGACTATCCCAGATGTTTACAGGTTTTAGGAAGAATCACGTCAAGTCCTGCCGGGCAGCTACTACAAATCACGCTACCCCGGAATAAGGCCAGACCCAGCAGAGACCCCTCGGCTAGAGCAGGGCCCCCAACCCAGTCTCGGGCAGCCCGTGGCCGCAGAGGAACCACAGCCACCTGCACTGCCCTCACAGGTTACGGCTCGGTGGCGATGCGAGGGCAGGCTGCGGGGCCCAGCCGCCGGGACCGCGGGACACACCACCCCTCCTGAGGGCGGAAGGCTGAGAGCCGCTACCGGGCAGCGCCGACCACCCTTCCCCTCAGGCCCCGACGCGGGGGGAGGAAGCCAGGCAGCTCCGGCCGCACCTCCTCCCTCCTGCCAGCCGCCCCTTCGCCCTGTAGCCGCTGCCCAGCCCCGCTGCGGGCTCCAGCCCTCGGTGCCCGCCCCCACACCTCTCCCGCGCTGCCCACACGCATGCGCGGCGGCGCTCACCCGGGGCCTGCGCGCGCCCGCCCCTCCGCCGCTCCCTCCCTCCCTCCTCTCGCGAGACCCGAGCGCGGGGCGGGACATCCGGGTCCGGGGGTTGTGCGCGCGGCGGGGCAAGATGGCGGTGGAGTCGCGCGTCACGCAGGAGGAGATTAAGAAGGAGCCGGAGAAGCCGATCGACCGGGAAAAGGTGTCGGGGGTGGTGCCGCGCGTTCTCTTGTGCCGCTCCTGGGCGCGGCAGGGCGGGCACCGGGGGGAGGCGGGAAAGGGTCTGGCGACGCCGTTGAGGCCTCGGGCCGGGGAGGGCGGTTGGGGATGGCGGGGAATGGCGAGCGGCCCCTCATCCTCGCCCCGCAGACGTGCCCGCTGCTGCTTCGCGTCTTCACCACCAACAACGGGCGGCACCACCGCATGGACGAGTTCTCTCGCGGCAACGTGCCCTCCAGTGAGCTGCAGATCTACACCTGGTGAGTGCGCGGCGGCGGCGGCGGCCCGGGCCCCTCCGTCGGCCCTCGGGCGCGGAGGCGAGCCGGGCCCTGCGGCCGGGGGCTGCGGGCGGTATCGGGGAGCTTGCCTGGCTTGAACTCCTTGTCTGATACTCAGCTGCGAGAGCAAGTTCTGTAGGCCTTGTTTAGAGCGGGGAACGTGGGGAAGTTTTCGTGGGGGCAGTTGTGCGCTCCGCGGGGGTGGCAGCTCCGTGGGGGAAGGCAGCTGCCGCGGAAATAGAGCGCTTCTGCCTGCAGCCGTGGCAGCTCAGACGTGGCATCCGTGGAAGCACAACTCTAGCGAAGTGCTGATTGCCGCACACTGAAACCTACTGAGGTTGAATTGCCCAGATACCGATGCAAGCAATCAGAGGCTTGTGTTGTGGCATATCTTTTGTTATCGCAATGAATCTATTCAACACAGAGGTTGTCCTTTAATTGCTTAAGCTTTGTTACAACAGCCCTGTTTTTTCAGTAGAAGTGGTTGTCCTAGAAGGCTTGAACTGTCTGAATGGTGTGTTGGTTTAAGTCAGAGCCTCTTGAGAGTGCAGTAATGTGTTCCTTTTTGTATGATCAGGTAGCAGTGCTTTAACAGAGAGCTGCTTTTTATTGCATTCAGGTTTAGTTCGGAAAACTGCTTTAGTTTGTGTTGCAAACACGTACAAGTGTGTTGAAGAATGCTCTTGGAAGTGAGTTATTCTGCTTCTTAAATCTTGTTTTTTCCTTTAACGTGTCTGCTAGGGTTATAACTTGTATGTTGTATGGTTGAATAAATCCATTTTTGTGGCTAGCAGAGCGTGCAGTTCTAATTTACTACCTAATGGGATTTATGGACTTGGTCCAGGCTGTTGATGGTGTCTGAGCTGTTTGCCATCTGCAGAAGTCAGAATGGGCATTGTCTTGTCAACACACTGCTCCTTAGTTGCTTGAAGCTTGGAGTGAGCGTACAGTCTGTATAATTAGAGCCGCTTTAGTTGTGATGATTGAGTCCTTTTGTTCTTGAAATTCTAGAAATGAGCTTTAGCCCTGATCTGGTTGAAGGCTGGGAAAAGGAGGAGTGCTGCCTGTTACTGCAGAAATGGAAATCTTGATGGAAATGGAAAACCCATTTTTTTTTTCTCCTTTTCTTACATTTCCTCTAATATTCAAGAAACTATTTTAACATAGATAGCAACTTAGGTGAGGAAACTCTTATACTGCTCACTGTATAAATGCATTTAAAAAAAAAAAGGCCCCATTGTTTAAATGGTAACTCTTCTGAGAGACCTGGAACAGCAGATGTTGAAACATATGGAGGTGAAGAGATTTGTCTTAACACAGTAAATTGGAAGCTAATTAGGAGCTACATTTGCACTGGACCATGTTGCCTCCAGTGTACAGTAAGTGGTGAATTCTCAGAGGTGTTTTAGTAACTAGAGCAACTTCTTGTCACTTGATCATTAGCTCAAAATGTATTGGTTGGAATGTTGTGTAGTTGAGAAATTGATGGCTCACTATGTAGCTGAAATGTAAGATCTTGCTTGTCTTCTGGTATCTACAGAAAGTATGCAAAGGCAGGGAAATGTATGGTTAAATTGTGGTAATATATTGTTTCCATCTTAAAAGGGTTTTGGAAAGCTATTTTTATTGTTGCTTCTGAGAACATGACTCACTTTGGTTTGCTTGTTTAATTTAGGATGGACGCAACTCTGAAAGAGCTGACCAGCTTAGTGAAAGAAGTCTACCCAGAAGCACGGAAGAAGGGCACACACTTCAATTTTGCAATTGTTTTTACAGATCTCAAGAGGCCTGGGTATAGGTAAATGGCATTTCTTCTCTGGGTTAACAGAAGACTTCAGGCACTGGAGCAGTAAATTATTTTTCATTAACACTTGATTTTTGAAGTTCAGAACCCACATACCAAATTTCTGAAGTTCTTGAGAACAGACTATATGATGACCACTGTAAACTCTAAATTTTACTTGGTGACCATCATTGTTAATGTGTTCCCAAAAAACACCCTGTGTGCTTGAAATCTTTGGTCACTGTATTGGTAACCAGGCAGAACACGGACCTAAAGCTTGAGATAAAGCTTTGTTTCTGGCAATACGAGGTGCGATAGGGCTTGTGCCTGAGAATGCGTTTGAGTGTTAGCAGTGATCTTGTTGCAGGTGTCTGTCTTCCAAAATGGTATGAGCTAACCTTTGGCAGCAGCCAGTGGCTATACCCTGCTCTAATCTATGGAGTCTTGTTCTGTGTCTGTGTGGAAGGAGGCAAGGGGTTCTCTCTGGTATTTAACTTAACACACCCCTCTGTCCCATCAGAAAGAGGATTTGGTGTAGCTTTTCTTGGTACACCTGAAACTGGAGAGAAAAACCCCAGCATCCTGAGTACATAGCTAAATACAGGGCAGAGGATGGCACGGGAAGGTTGTCATGACCCAATACGGTTCCTCTTTTGGACATCTAGGGAGATTTGCCTCTGATAACCAACTTGTCTGTCCTCTCCTGCACGCAGGGTGAAGGAGATCGGCAGTACCATGTCGGGCAGGAAGGGCACAGATGATTCCATGACATTGCAGTCTCAGAAATTCCAGATAGGAGACTACTTGGATATAGCAATTACTCCTCCGAATCGCGCACCGCCCCCATCAAGCCGCATGAGACCGTACTAAAGTATTGCTGCTTTGTATGATTACATCTTTATTCCTACTTGCTGTTCTAAAGCAGGCTTATTTTTTTTTTTGCTTTTGTTGCTAAGCAAGAACACCTGAAGACAAAGCTAAGCATCAGAAATTGAAGTTAACTTTTAAACCTTAACTTTTAGTTTGTTTAGAAGAAACACTTATCTTTAGCAGTGCCATCATCCTATCCCTGATTGTTATAGTTTGAACAGTAAGTCATTGTGTCCAGTGTTTCAAGATTTCCATAAAATACGACCAGAAGGATTACAGGTGTTCTGTAGTTCTGTCTTGTTTGGAATAAAGATTGATGTTATTAATCTTTTGATAGTGTGGTGGTGTTTGGGTTTTTACTTTTTAAAGTGGATTTTTGCAGAGAAATTCCAAAGTTGGCTTTTAAGCAGAAGTTGAAATCAAAAGGAGCACCAGAGCCTTTCTCTGATAACTTCTGGGCTTGATGAGTAGTGGCCTGATGGGGATTCCTTGTACAGGAAGATTTCTTAAACCAGAGCTGGCTGAATTTTGGAGCATGAGTGTGTGAGCAGCGTGGTCAAAGGCAGGCAAGGTCAGCGTTACTCTCCCTGCTGATGCAGGTACACTGACAGGGGAAAGTCGGAGATGAGCTGTGTAAGACTGCGGGTCCTGCAGGATCATGAGGGGAGCCAGGGCAGCCCACTACAGCTTCCAGGGGCTACTCATTTTGTGCCAAGATGATGCCAGTCCGTGGACTGGGAGTGGTCTTAGTGACACCAGTATATCCCAGGGTACTGAGGAGCTGCTGCCCTTACCAGAGGAAGATGTGGTTCAGCACGCTTGCGCATCGCCCTTACCTGAGGTCTGAAGAACTAGTGTTGTCTTTAAAAATGGAAAGTATAAAGCTCTTTGAAGGTCTTGCATTCCCTAAACAGTGGTCTCCAAACTTTTGTGGATTGCACACCTCTATCAGTAAAAAATTTCTGTGTGCCCCCCAAATTATTTAATTACATACATCTAATACTGTACTTGTATGTACATTATAAAACTACACAAAAATAGTCCTGCACCCTACTTGCGTGTGTACCACATTTGGAGATTGTCTTGTCTTTGGCTTGCCTTTTGCACCCCTCTTTGGAGTCCAGTGTCTTAGAACATTGGAATATCTGCAGATCTGGCCAGAAGAAATCTGGTGTTTTCAGAATGAGGTTGACTATGGAGCAGGCAGAACTATTTCCTAATGAAAATACAATGGTGGGTGCTCTGCTTGGAGAGGCTCTTGCCTGCAGTTCAGATGAACCGACAGGAGGTGAGGCAGCAAGTCTGTGCTCTGGCAGTATGTGTGGGAGTCCTGACCACAGGGTGGTTCTTGGCCAAGTGAACCTGTGGGGTGGAGGCAGGCAACCCGCAAACCTACATCCCCTGGGCTCTTGACCACAAGCAATATATTGTCAGCAATGACCAAGAGGACAAAACCCAATTTTGACTTCTGGAACTCCAAGGAAGGTGAATATTGTAGTTTCTTTCCCTTAGTTATCTTCATCTGATGAATACATACGATTTTGGACCCTATGCTGACCAGTTCGAGCTGAGTAAATTGTAAGGTGGCTTTTCACAAACAGTTGCAGCCTGTATTGAGCACCAGTTTCTCAATTTACTGTAACCCTTGGGTGTTGGGGCAAAGCCAAGGAGCTGTGAGGTATTGAGGTTCAAGGCTGCTCCATGTTAAGTTACTGATGAAGCCGGAGTTGGGGGTGTCTAGCAGCCAACTTCTAGAATCTCAAAATAGGGGAAGGGGTGGCTAAGGGGTCTCAGTTGTCCATGAAGAAACTGAAAGGCTGGTCTGTGATGTTGCCTGGTACCTTCTTAAGGAGCAGGAGAAAGAAGGGGTGACCCACCTCCCAGCAAATCAGTGCATCACGGGAGGGTGGGGCCTGTGGCTTCCCACAGCTCAGTGCTTGCCAGCTTCTGTCACTGCAGGGGGAGATTTTGAGACAGGCAGGTGTCTCTGTCTCACAGCAGGCTCCAGCTATCCATGGGGTGTCTGCCTCTGCCAGCTGACCCCAAGCATCCAGCTGGTCCAGAGAGAGCCAGGCACTTGTTTTCTGCACATTGTGTCCCTGTGTGGTGAGAGAAAGGCAAGAGCAGGAGTAGAAGCTGTAATGGCTCCTTAGGGCCTTCACCTTCCTCACCTAAGGCCTTAGCAAAGCAGAGGCCAAAACTGAAGTAAGCGTTCCTGTCTGCTGAGGATGAGGCATACTTTCTTTCATGAGCTGTGATTTATGTATGTGGTGTTTTTTTTTCCCCCTCTCAGGAGTCCCTTGGTGCAGCATAGTCTGAGGGATTTTAGGTTCAGTTCTGCCCCCTTTCTCTGGCTTCTAAGTTAGGGAGTTGCAATTTCAGCCTTCATGAATGACCCTCATTTGCAGAATCACCTGTGTCCAAGTCACTTGTTCCCCTAAGATTGAGAGGTTGAAACGTGCAGTGGAGCTGGTCTAGCGTGGCCAGAGGTGGGATGGGTGGGATGTTTGGCAGGGTGAAGGCAGTCGCCTCTGGTGCCAAGGAAGAGGCTCTCCACAATACTGCTGCTGTGAGGAGCCCACATGTCATAACAGCTCAGTGACTTCTGTCACCAGAGGCAGGTTGGGTCAGGCTTGGGGCGCCTGCTGCCTGTGTGCTGGATCATGGCCATCAGATCAGCTGTCTGGTTTTTGGCACCTTAAAAGACCTGGGCGGACAGAAAAGTGAAGACCACTGCTAGGTGACTGGCTCACCGCAGAGTGTCATCTGTGCTGCAAAATGAGTGAGGTGAGTCTTGTAGTACCCAGCATGTAATTACAGAATTGCACAGCCTCCCACCAAAGGCAAGGACAGACCTGCCATTAGAGGTACACAGGAATATGGGCATTTCCTCATTTTTGTGTCCTGGTTTTTGCTTTAATTGCATTTAAGGGTAATTCTCAAAATTAAATGTAGTCAATGTATAAGGCAACAGCAGCAAGTGAGCCTGTGCCTGTGACTCAGCTGCTCTGGGAGGGGGCTTGGCTTTGCTGCTGGAATGGGGGATGTGGCCCAGTGAGGGCTTGTGCCTGTGCAGCCCAGGGCAGGTCTTCACACAACTCCAGAGAAAAAGACGAACACCTGCTGGCTTTAATTTGGTGGCCCATGAGGCAAAATCACCAGGAAATGAACTTCCTTCTGTAGGAAATACTTCAGCTTGACTGTTTAGGTGTGGAGTTCAAATGACTGCTATGGAAGTACAAACCTCAGGTGACCTCTTGCCCAGCTACTTCAGACTAAACATCTCTTGAGAAAGACATTTGCCCTCAAACACTTGCACTTCACACAGAAAGGTAATGCAGAAGTGAAGAGCATTCAACTTCCTGTATCCCTTCAGAAGCGCTGGGTTGTTCAGGACCCTCACTGGGGTATTTCTAGTCTCACAAGACTGACAGGCTTAAGTAGAGATATCTTGGCCCAAAAACTCACTTGACCTCTTCAATACTCAGCAAGAGACTCCAGTGACTTCTGCAAGTGACAGCTTCAAGGGCACCTCTGGGTGAGTTCCTCATAATGCTGGCTGAGGCATGAATTCCCCAGCCCCTGCTTCAGGCAAACATGAGTTAGTGTCTTCAGGCTTGAAGATAATGGCAGGTCTTTAACAGGGGCTGAAACTGCACCTGGCCCAGACCCCCCTGCTGTGTATGCTGTTTGAATCCAAGTATTCCTTTCCTTGAGTCTTTGGTGCATATTTGAGAGATGTAGAAGACTGCCAGCACTCCGTTGCTGAGCAAGAGATAGGAGCAAGCATAGCCAACCCTTTTCCTTCTAGTCTTCTGCTGAGATATTCCAGCTGAAAGCAGTGAAGCACAGACCCCAGGCTCCAGAGGACAGGAGGGGAGAGCCCCAGCAGCAGTTCCAGGTAGGGCATTTGAAGAACAGCACCAGGCACACCACAGTCCTGCACCACCACTCCTCGTTACCTGCCTGCTCAGCTGGGGCTCCGCACTGTCTTGCAGCCCTGGCCTAGCCTGGGGCCTGCTGACAAGGATGCTGCGCTCCTGGTGCCTTTGGTTTAAGAACTGCGCTGGAGAGTGGGAGGCTTATGCTTGAAAGGGAGAAGGGAAACACATGCATATGAAAGTACTAAAGGTTTGAAATATGGTCCTACCCGCACATCACAGCAGCCTACATGGCCAGGAACAAACCACACCACTCTGCACCTATAGGGCCTTCCAAGGCTATAGGCTTCCACCTATAGGCCACCCTTCTAAGGGTGAGGCTTGTTGCAGTAGATGTGTCCCCTCCAGTCTAATTCATGCACAGCCACCCAAGCACTTGTCCTGGGGAAGGGGGTTTGGGAGCCTGAGTGACAGGTGCTGTGCTGAAGAAGAGGAATTGCTTCAGCTGCCATGGATGTGCTCATGGAACAGCTACCTTGGGAAACCTACCAAAGCAGCCGGACAGACAGGATACAATGTGCTAAGCAGCTTAGACTGCCAGCAAAGGAGAATGCCCTGGCTCCCACTTCCCTGCCCTTTCCCTTCTCTCGCCTCAGCACCCACCAGTGCCTTTGCAGGTGAGCAGGGATTTGGGTCAGCACAGAGTCCATGAACAATTTAACCTTGAAAAACAACAAATAGTTCCTGGTGGTTGGGTAAGCAGGAATGGCTTCCCCTGCAGCCACCAGGGCAGTGACGCAAGTGAGGGTGTGGGACCTGCAGCTGGGGAAAGGCAGGACCATGCAGCAAGGCCTGAGACTGGTTTACAACAATTGCAAAAGCAATGATTAGGGAGTGTCACCACAGGGCTTTAAGCTAGGAATACATTATGCCAAAAATTATAAAAGTATTTGAACACCTTCCTGCCGGATGTTCTGCAAACTGTCCTTTGCTTGGTCTCTCCCCAGGAGAAATGCCCGTGTAGCACGGCATCTTCTATGGACCACTTTCTGTGTGTGCACATTTGTGCTATTTTTTTTTTAAACTCTTCAACTTGAATTAGACAAGATCAAAGAAAGTCACAGACCTATCTTGATGTCAACTGCCCTTTTTTAAAAGTGGGTATTACCGTAAGAACAGGATGAGGTTTCACATTTAAGTTGATAGATAACACAGCCACTTCCTGGTAGAAAGTTGTATTCCTGGGGGCTAATGTACATGTGATTCCACAGTGCTGCCACTGGATGTTGTCATTGCTCCTTATAAATGCCACAATCTCTGTATTACTGTCCCATGGAGAAACAAGGTACTCCCAAAATACAAGGCAGCTCCAACATCTGCTACAGCTGTTAATGGAGCACATGCAACCACCATGAGTACTGGACCATCTGAATAATGACAACAGGAAACAAAGCAAATATCACGTTTTACAGCAAATTTAAAGCATCATGGATCCTTTAAATAAGCAAGGAAGCCTGGACTCCAGTTATTGCTCCAGTGATTTATAAAAACATCAACAAAAGCACAACAGGAGGCACTAAAAGTGGTATTTGACAACCATCTGGGAAGTTTCATTTCACTGCAAGATCTATATTTGTATTTAGTCTCTGGCAAAATATTTCCAAGCTAAGAAAGCACTGACCACCTTAGGAGGCTTCCTAGGCAGAACAGTGAGACTTTCCTTTGACAACAAATGGGATTATGGCGAGAAGTTTGTAGCCAACACATTTTATATACTTAAAAAAGTGAAAAAAAAGGTTAAGAACCAAAGCAAATGAAGAGAAACTAAAGGCTATGCTTTTTTGGTTGCTCCCCAGATGTCATTCAATATGGAAGTACAGTTTTGTGCTGGGTCCAATCCTTTCTGACCACAGGCTACTGCTAGAAGATGTGATCCCATTCTCACCTTTCCCTTACATCTGATCTAGTGCTCACACATGCAGAAGTAGAGTCTGAGATTACTGTTGGGGAGGACAAACTAGAGGAGAAAATAAAACTGGCCTTTCAGTGGCTCAGCAAATGGAAGGAATCCATTGTAAAACTGCACAACCCCTAGATTCTGTGGCAAGAGAACTGGTAAAACAGCCTCTAGTGGAAGCAGCTCCCAGTTAAACTAAATTAAGTACAGAACAGAATCGTACCCTGAGCCAATTTTGCCTATTTTCAGGTGATGACTGACCCTTACAGAGCTACCATGTTTGCTACTTATTTAGCTACTGTTTATCCAAACTGCACCTTCTGACAGGCCAATGCAGTTATCAGATTCACCCCACATCAAACCAACCTGTAACTTGTTTTAAGTTCTTTTGTATTATTCCCACTCTGACATGTTACATTACTTTAGCACACAGTGGGACGAGCCTTTTTTTCAGCAGCAATACTGGCCTAAGTGGAGTTTTACCCTCCTCCAGCCCCATGGCTACATCCTTGGTTGTTCCTGCATTTGCACTTCTGCAGTTTATCAGATGGCCACACAGCCACCTCTGTGAGAGAACTGATCTGAGTAGGAAAAAAACCCAAAAGACAACAAAACATTCCCTCCCCAGCTTATTTTGAACATAGATAAGACTCCAACACTGCTTATGCTTTCACTTCTGCCAACTTTTCCTCCCCCACCCTCAATACTCAAACCACTGCTTAGGCCTTACTGAAACCTAAACAGTTTTCAAGGGTAAAGCACAACAAATTAAAACTAGTTTTTGGTTTGCTGCTCTGATTATATCCACCCCAGAGCAGTGGTCCTGCTATAAAGAATGTAAGTACAAACAGCAATATTACTTGTATTAGGGCAATATTGTAGGCAAGAAAAACAAAACTAACTAGTAAAACTTAATTTTTAGATTCCAGAGTCTCATGTCAGCATCATAATAGCTTGAGTAGACCAGAAGATTTTAAGATTACAAATTGTCTTCAAGATGACAACTGAATCTCAAAATACTAATTGAAGCCCTTTCATATCAGTTAATGATGCAAGTGGCTTATGGTGAGAACCCTGGCACTGCTAGGTACAACTCTGCAGTTCCCTAATAGAGGAAAGGACAGTGGAGGGCATAGTTGTTCTCAAGTTTAGGGAACGGTCACTTATAAGGCCTTTTGGGAATTTCCTTAGTTGAAGGGGCGGGGGGGGAGGAAATACAGCAAGGTCCAGGACAGTAGTGCTGCTTGTTCCATTCCATGTTAAATGGAGTCTTTCAGGATATCTGACTTGCTTCAGGGCGAGGGAGTAGCCATGAAGTGCTGTGGAAGGAGAATGCAGGCTGTGAAACACCTCCTGTTTAGTGCTGGTAAATCAGTCTGGCTGAAAGATTTTTCTTCTGCAGCAGAATACTTTGTACCTTTTTAAGACCATGAAATTCCATGACTAGCATCCAGCCCATTAAATTGTTTTAGTCTGTGAAGATGCTGGAAGCTGGTCTGGCCTTCACTCTCTGAATGAGTTGGATAGAACAAGTAAATGTTTTTATAGCAGCAGATGATTAGTTTTTCAAGCAGTCACCAAGCATCTGAGACTGACTACTAAAAAAAAAAATATAAGTGTTGATCAAGCTCAAAGACTGACACATAAACATAGTTATTTTTAAAAAGCTAGCACATAAAAGTAACAGCATGCTAAGGCCAGAACTAGTACAAAATCAGCTTCTCCAGTTAATTTGATGTACGCTCATCCTGGAGAATGACTGCAATAGCAGGAAAAAGGCTCCTTTACTTGCTAGGTTTTAGCCAGGACAAGTCTGTCTAAGCAACTAGAGAAATACTTCCAGGCATCTCCAGCTGTCTGCATATCCTGAGGACTTCAGAAAAAATACTCAGAAAAGCATCCAGTTCTCCCCATCTCCTGGTGTTGTGAAAGACAAAAAAATGTTTCTCATACAATCTGCAGCTCAGAATCTAAGATTTGTTTTGTAACCAGGATCACTATTGCTATAAACAAACTTATGGTTGCTTAGTTCTAGGATAGAACTATTGTATTGTCAAGATTTATGACCAACAGAACGGTGATCTGAAACCATGCTGTAGAAAGTATCTATTTTTGTGTCCTTTAGGTGAACTTAGCTCACTATAATGTGAAAACCACACCTCTGTAGTTTAATGTACCCATCTCTTCATGAAGCCTCTCACCCTTTGAGCATGTGTACATTAATAGGTAGATACTGTGACTTTAAAAGTGAGGAATAAAACTAGCCAATAGATGATATTGTGATAAAATACTAGCCAATAGTTATGTATAGGAGGTATGCACTTGTGTGTTCAGAATCAAATAATTATGGTATGTGTTTGTAACTCAGTGTGCTGGCTGCTTTGGATGCCGAGCACCCTTTTCTGCGCAGAACTGTAATAAATACAAATATTTCAACTCTGTGTGCTAACTAGCTCTTTGCAGAACCCTGGTTTTGGGACAACACTCAGACAGTCTCTCCCTTCTCACGTGTTGCATGCCTGCCCTCATATAAATGACAGCATTTGAGCCATCAACAGGAAGACAATGTACAGCTAGTAAGAGCAGTCCTGGAGTCACTCACAGGAATAGCTGACACTGGGAACAGTAAATTGGCTCCCAACAAGGATATGTGGTTGGGATTCCTTGCAGACAAAAGTAAGATCTCTGGTAGAAAAAGGTTCTAATTAATATGACTACCAGATACCAAAAAAAAGTGCCAAAAACCCCTGAACTTAAGCTTGGTCAGCTATTACAGGGATAGATGTTCATATTTAGAAGTGACACCACCACTTACAGAAGGCACATGGCAGCAGTGCAGGAGAGTAAGCATTCACCTACATGCCTGCCAGCAAATCTTTCCAGCAGTTGAAGATCTATATAAGCAGTAACAGTTGCACAATATATTTTCAAATAATTCATATTTGAGCCAGAGTCACCTTTTAGGGCTACAGAGGTTAGACTGTCAAAAGGAAAACAGATGTATAGCACCTAATACAATGTCAGTGCAAGAAAACTATAAGAAGAAGGAAGCAGCAGTGAAAGAAATGCCAGTCAGATAGGTAACAGAGCACCCGATGCAGGAACATGTCTGGTATGTCTTAGTATTGCAGAAGTGACTAATAACATAGAAGTGCTTTAAACAGTAAAGCAGGAGTTACTCTTCCAATAAAAGACAGACTTGTTTCTGTTGAAGATACCAAATACTGTTGAAGCACTACACTTCAAGCTCAGCCCTGAAAGATGTAGTGTCATCAAAATAGCCAGAGATATCCACTTTCTAGGGCAATATACTGGACTTTTCCTTTAGTGCAACCTAACCACACTTCTCTACAGCCTACTGTAAATGCAACAAACATGAGAATCAGGCAAAACAGCTGAGGCACTACCTCACACATGACCCCACATTCCTCTCTGAAGCAATATACATATTTAAAACCCCTCAACATATTTTGCCAATAATTTCAATAAAAAAATTAAACACAAGTTGTTAGTTCAAGCATCATGGATAAATGATGTTTCTCCATTAAGCTTTTCCTTAGTATGGCTCTCCTCCCACCAGTATTTTCTTTTGTTTTTTGAGCTTGTTAGGATTCAGTGATCCATGAATGTGAAACAGTCTCAACATGGTCTTCAGCTTGATTTCAGATGTTTGGCTTGAAAAATCCAGGATATCCTCTGCAAACATATCCAGAAGGATTCATGAACTTACCTCAATCACTTTTTGAATTAGCAGAAGACACAAACAGTGGAAACTTTTTTTTTTTTAGTTATCTTGACAAGAAAAAAAGAAGGGTCAGCTAAAGTAAGAACTTTGATCTATTTGATTACTCGAATGGAATCCAACTCCAAATATATTTAAGACTACTTTTACCGGTCTCATTCAGGGTTGTTGTGACTATTATTTGACTCCATACCTGTTACTTGTACTTCTCACCTAAATAATCTGTACTGACCCCAAGTTTAACAGATAATCAACAAGTGTAATATACATTACACTGATCAGGAATACCTACACTTCATCGAGTTGTCACAAAAACTTCTTTCTTTTCAAATCGATAGTTCTTTTTAAAGCTATTATTCCATTGTTTAAAGATTACTCATACTTATTGTAGACTAATTTCTTGTCACGTATTGTTCATAAGGTGGCTTTGCATTTCAAATAACGTCTCTGACACGACCAATTTCACGGTCCTTTTGGCATTTATATACTTTTCTCCAATTCCTTAGTTTTATTGCTTAAATTTATTCAGAAGAAAGCATTCACTGGTGCTTTGATTGCCATGAGACAGATAAGACAGTAAAACTCTACCTTATTTTTTTATTTTTTTAAAGTTGGGAGGATTCAAACACACAATCAATTATAATATTTGTTCTTTACAAAAAGATGGTCAGATACCATGCCAAAGAATAGTTATTTAGTCACAGCAACAAGATCTATTTTGGTAGCTGAAGAGCAAGCAGCTGCATGAATTTCTAAATGTGTTAAAGCATCTTCGTAGCTCCTCCAAATTAAATTGCTTAACCAAATTTGTAAAACTTAATAATACCTGTTCTCTTTGTTGCAGTAATCAGTGAAATCACTTTCATATCTTGTAGTATTTCCTGTCTTGGTCTTCATTTCCTTGGCTTTAGAAGAGTCTACTTTATGATCATACTTGGACAGAATCTACAGAAAACATTAAAAGGGAATAAAAAGAGTTATCTAAGAACTCAAAATAGGATTACACTTTATACATTTTTAAGAAGTAGCAGAAAACTGTCTTTTTGAAGAACAAAATTTGATAACTAAGCCCTTTTAATTTTACTATTTTGATATTAAAACTATTTAGAAAAAAAATAGCTAACCTGTAGAACATCATCTGGTATCCTTGTTATTTCTGGAGGTGGAGGAGTATTGAGTAACTGGTCATAGTGTTTTATTTTGGGAGGAGAAGGGTCCCTCAAATGTTTAAGATACTCATCAGAGCTCACAGTAAAAGAAATGCTATCTTCTATGCACTGTTTATCTGTTGCATCACTCTTTGTCACCGACTCAGTCTTTCCCCCCTGCTTTACCTGCTGCAAAAGAGGTATTAAGTAAATTAACTGAAGGCATTTATCTTAGGTATTTAATAAATGTTCTTACAAAATTACCATTAGAAAGATCTTCTACATTGACATAAGAAAAAAGTAGCACTGAAAAAAAAAAAATCGCAAACTGACATTTGAAAAACTGCTTAGGTAAAAAGCGTGTGAAAATGTACATAATTGCTATCTACTACCTCAGCTTCTGTTTTTAGCCATCTTGCTTCAAAATCTGGAAACTTCGGTGTTCCTGTATGACTGGGAGGAGGCCGTTCATTTGTCTGCGGTGACCTTGATAATACTGTATTATTTGTTCTGGAACTTCTGTTCACATCAGGAGTATAGAACACAAGTATCCTAGGAGAAGCCACCCAGTTAGCTGTTGAAATTGAGGGGGGGATTAGTAAAAATAAAAATATATACATACAAACACCTATACACATATATATATATAAAAATATTACCAGTTCCACTGCCCCAGTTTAGTTTTCTAAGTCTATTAGCTTTTTATAGATTTGCCTATTCTAAAACGTCTGTATCATTTTGGCTGGTATTTTTCACATGAACAATCCAAATGACAGAATTCCATAAAAGCAGCCAATACAAATGTGAAAAAACCCAAAACTAGTTCCACTACTGAATATAACTGAAAAAGCTGTCATCATTGCTTTAGTTTCTCATATATTCAATTGTTGCTACATTTGTCCCAAGATCTTAATGCATTTTCAAGAGTACATATTATATCTCCTCTCAAAGAAATTTTAGCACTACTCTTGAAAGATCTAAGTTAGTCTTGTTAGCCCCTTTCAAAGGAGTTTCTTTTCTATCTTTAAACAGATCTAATGCGTATTCTCAGGACAGTATTTTTATTTTGAATAAGGATAAGTTGCAATTACAAAATGATGGATCTATCTGCATAATTATAGATGGATATGAGTAAAAGAATGAGGAAAGATTTATACTGAAGCGAGAAACTTTCCCATAGAAGCCACCAACGTTTCATTTTCTAGACATTAGTACCCACACAATGACTGGGCCTGAATTAACTATATTTAACAAGAAACAGTTTAAAAGTTTTCCATGTACTATGTAAAAAATGCAGATATATATTTATTTCACATATTTTAAACTTACCATTCTCAGCTGTCACTTTCGGTTTCGGCCCAGGAGTAACCATGATTTCCTTGGATGTCATTTCTGGTAGAGTCACTTCATGATCATCTTTTTTAACCAACCTGAAAACCAAACCCCTCAATTAGCTCTCAAGTAATATGAAGAAATCACACTTAAAGGAATACTGCGAACCTGATCACTTTTCTAGCATTTGTTCATCAACCTGCAAGTAAAAAATTCAGCTCCTCAAAGATGATTTTTTCATAGATTTTTCATCTAGGATTCTACTGCAGCAGTTTGTAGCATGCAAATGTTCAGTCCATCCTCAAATTACACAAATGTACATCCACTCATACACTGAGATTTCAATCCCAGGCATAAAAATACCCCTCAAAATGAAACAAAAAAAAAAAAGGTAGGATCAATTCTCATTGTTCCAGATCATCAATTCTGTGTTAGGGGTACAGTCTATTTTATTTTGAACTGCCTGTTGTCTACAAAATTCTAAACAAGAGGAAATCTTTTCAGCTCTTAACCTACTAATATTGTGAACACTAAAGATTTTTAATTCAATTTTTAAATTTGAATAAGATTACTTATGTTAATCACTAGCTGACTTCACAGAGTGAAAAGCCATTTAATATCAATTCCACAAAACTAGAAACTGAAAATTTAAAAATTATTTTTGCATATCAAAGATATTCTAGTGGAAGAAGGGTGTAGGCAGTTAAGAGAAAATACCAGACAAAAAGTGGAAGCTAACCAAAACTTTACACAAGAGAGTGTCTATAAAAAAATTTTAAATTTTTAAGAAGTTATCTTAACTATGAGAACCAGATATAGAGATTCTCTACAAAAAGCCTAAGCTTAAAAAAAAAAAAAAAAATCAATTTGAGGCAGTATATTTTACTTAAACACATTTCAAACTTTGAGTTAAAAAAAGAGTAATTTTTCAAGTCAGTTTTGCCTTGGAAGTATTATACTCGAAACCACATGATCTGTAGTTTTTACAATGGAGAAGAACAAGTATAACACCACACACACTTGTTCAGACACTTTTTTTTCCCCCTTCTGTTCTTTCCTGATTACTTTTGGTTTCAGTTTTGTAGTAGGTACACTGAAGTACATTGTTCTTCTCACCTGCTTCAAAACTGAAAACCTGAAAAACAAAGTTGGAGGAGTTGGGGTCTACTAAATATTTTTAAGAACTCTGAGACAATTTTTTTTTAAAGTGGAACGCACAGCTGCTAGACAGATTTCAGCTACGTACAAGACCTGGCTGGCACATGCAAGGGATATGAAAGGGGAGGGTTGTCTCCAAGAAGGTCAGAATTATTACCTGTCTTTGTAGCTGGAAACTACTGGTGTAAGGCTACCTCATTTTTACTAGTTTTTTTGTTTATCTTCCTTGGGAAGGAGACTCTGTGCATTATCCAGTGGGATTTTTTTTTTTTAAATTTTCTGGCTTACTGTTCTGCCCATTTAACATGCTAAGCCTTCTCACTAAGAAGTGAGATGAGTGCTGTTTGGAGGTAACAAGCTGTTTAATTGTTTCAACCTTCTTGATCAAACCCCAAGCTAACTCTAACAATGTGGCAAAATAAACAAATAAGCTAAAAGACAGTTAACATTTTAACTCTAATGACTTAATGTCATGACCTCTCACATATGTCACTAATTCTGAATCCATATGCAGCTTTAACTTCCTGATATTACAATTCCAATGCTATAAAGCTTTACACACATTATAATATTTACATAACTATTCAGAAGGAGATCCCAAAACCATTTTAAAAGAAAATGTATCCTTTCACTTTTCTACCCAGTAATCTTAAAATTAAAAAAAAACACTCAAAATTCAACCATTGCAGTAAACTGGATCTCTGGGGAACATGGCATAGTTCTGAAGAACTTCAGACCTGTGCCTATATCGCAAGTATCAGGGATCAAAAAAACCGCAAACCAAAACAAAAACTTGAATGATTTCCACAACTTATTTTGAATATTTTTTTAAAAAATTTCTCTACATACCAAATACTTAGCTGCAGAACAGCGAGTTCCTTTTAAATATCGTCAGCTTTTAAAATTAAATGTGTTGCTAATACTAACTATAAAAACGTGATCTACCTACCTTTACAATACCTTAGAAGTACAGAAGAATACTTCTACTGCTGAAGTGTTCTACACCTCACTGCTGCAAATTCTTTTAATTTTAATTAGAACAGTGAAAATCTGGAGATGTCTTTTCAACAGAAGACTGGAGAAAAAAGAGCTAACTGTTTGTAAGGTGGGGCTGGATAACGTAAGAGATAATACACTGTTTCTACAAGAAGGCATTTTACTGACTGCTTTGGAAGTTTTTTCCTGGTCTATATTACTAAAGCTTTTGAAACCTTTAAATTGGCTATGTAATATCTACTGCAAACAATCAAGCATGCTCAAATTCAAATCCAAGGTTAAGGAAAGCAAAAGATCACAGATATGCTGCGCATTTTCCCTTTGTAAATAGACTACATATGGAAGATTCTTATCGTGGTACAGTCAAGGTAAGGAGTATATCAGAGATGTGTTTCATAGCAGCATTTGGCACTGCAAAGTTGAATAAAGACACAGGACTAACCAGCTGGTAGATATATCACCTGCTTGAAGAAAAAGAAGAGCAATAGCAGCAAGAAATTTGTACAGCAAGAAGAAACTTCAGAAAATTCAGTAGAGAAACTGAACTTAAGTAATTTACTCACTTCTTGCTTGTCTGAGCAGTTTTTCGAATGAGTGACATTGTATAATCTTCATTCATACACATGGTATGTTCACTAATGCCAAAGTGTTCAAGTTTTGGTGTTATACACACATAATCATCCATCTTTAGCATACATTTTGGTGTTTTGGGCAAAATAGAGGGGGCCTGTGTTTTTAATGGAGTCTTACTCCTTGAATTTTCTTGATATGCATTTGTTGTGTGTTGTCTTTTCACTGCACTCCAAGGCCTGGAGAAAGCATATTGCGAGAGACCAAAATCAGAAAGCTGGGGGTTACGCAGCGGGTCTTTGGGCACCTGTGGCTTCTCAGGACAACCAGGAAGATGAGGTACATCATCGGCTTTTTTATCAGATTTATTCTGGACAGACATCGTCGAATCACTGTTAACTTCTACTTCCTCCTTTTCTGTTTGAAAAAAGTAGCAATAAAAAAAAATATTTATCAGAAGTTTCTGTTTTAAGAATTTATAAGATAAATTTGGACTTCCTTTCCTCATTTTTTTTTTAAATTTATTATTGTAAAAAAGATTCCTTCTTTCATTTTAAAGCACTGAACCTGAAGATACAGCAGATATCAAAAGCTTGTATCAGGCTAAACTTATAATATAGGTCACACATTTACCGAATTTCACTCTGTTGGTAAACATTGTTTCTAGGGAAAATGACAAGTATATTTTTAACTGAATTCACCTCCCTGTATGGAGCAGGCAGGAAGTGCTAATCAAATATATTTATTTGTTTTTATTTCAGTGCAAGAGTGGAAATTCATAAAAAATGTACAACAAATGACAATGAAAATAACATTTGTATAGAACTGAAAACGTTTTTGGGAAAGAGCAAAGGCTGCACACAGTACTAGAATGCTCATTCTTCAGAAAAACAGTACTGAAGAAAGGTTATGAAGCAGCAACTAAAAACTCATGAAAGAGAGTTGCTTTTTAGATAACAAGAGTCCACTGCAGAAATAAACAAACACGTAATTTGTACATTTCTGTAATTAAACTGAAACACCTCAAAATATTTGTGAATTTCTGCATGATGTAAGAAGCAGGGGGGAAAAAAAAGAGCTATTTAAAACAATACAGCAGAGTCATTACCTTTTTATGTGTATTGGTATATATATTCAGATACACTGAAAAATACATCTTAAAAAAAGAAATTAACCTTGTCGCTCTATTTGGAGTCTGCTTTAAATGCAGAGAGAGGACAGAAAGGGAGGTACTATAAAATTAGAGCCTTCTGCCATATCTTCGTAAAACAGTTTTAGTAGCTTAACTTGGAGGAGAATATGGTCCATAATCACAATTTTGTTTTCTGCAATGACTGGATGATGCTCAGGGGAGGGTTAAGGCATCCTCTCCAAGGACTTCTTGAAGATTGATTGGGCCCTTGATACCGAAAGGGGTACGTGTATTACTGACAGCTGCAGAATTTAAACTCATTTGGCATATCTGCATTTTTCATGCAGGTGTGTGTGCTTTCTGACTGGATTAAGGACACCCCACCCCCCCCCGATCAAGCTACTAAACTACTACTGCTTGTCACATGTCACCTAACCCCCATATGTGCTTCTCTTGTTCCATTTGTGCTGTGGAGCATGTTATTTTAAGATTTTCCCTACAGTGAATTAAGTTAATGGAATCATCACATATAGCATCTACAATAGCTTCCCATGAATGAGAAGCTGAAACAGCATAATCCTGTGGGTTAGGAAAACATGTTTGCTAACATGTTTTCTGAATATAACTATTACTGGAGAAAAAACCCAACACCACCCACTAACTTAAAAGCATGCCAGGAGATCTAACTCTTAAGTTTTTATATTTTGGTTTATTCTTATGGCACCAATCACAACAGAATCTTTTACCCTCTGGATATTATTATAAAGCAAGTAACACAGATGTACTTGATCTCTTAATTAATAGAAAGATACACATAGCTAAAGAGAAATATTTTAGAAAATTACATTTATCTTCACATACTGTATTGCCAAGAAACATTACCTGTAAAGTCTTTGCCATGTGGTTTGTAGCCATATTTCTGGAACAGCTCTCTTATTTTTCCAAGATCTGCTGCATTTCTTTGCATCAATATTTCACTTGCCTTCATAAACTCACGAATTGCTTGTTTTTCAGAGCAACTCTTACCACAACTGTCATTAATATCTTCCTTTGGGGGCAGAGGTGGGGAGGGAAACAAAGAAATACCAGTTTTCAAATCACCACACAGTAGTTGTTTACACATGAATTGTTTTGGGAGTAACTATTGAACTTCAATTTAGATGAGGATATGCAGCAAATGTAGGTCTTATTTATACTTGAAAACTAGGTTACAAAATATCAGGATTATATAAGGGCATGAGTGTACAAAAGCTTACAAAAGTTAAACTAAGATGACAGTTTGCAGAATAACTACTTACTGGTATCCTCTCAAACAAAAATATATACTTTTACTCCACAAAAACATGAGATAACAGCAATTAGTTTGGACTCTTACTCCCCATGTGCAAAGAATTAGTGCAGAGCAGATGGTAAACCTCAAGTTTATATACTAGCTTACCTCTCAATTATTTCTACACTTGCTCTTTAGACCAATTTTCCTACTTCTATCAAAGAAACAAAGAACATTCTCCACAAGTTTAACTGAATGGCTGAAGGTACTGAAACTTCTGTGATTTTCTTTATTCTAAGTGTTAGTCATCGAATGCAAACAAGCATACCTTTTCTCAAGGGAGCCGCTGCTCCTGAATCCTTCTCCCCTATACCTACACCTTGGCACAGCTACAACTTTCCTGTTACCTTTGTTCCCTGCTGATCTGAGCGACAAAGTGATTGCAAACTAATAAATACTGCTAAATCTACTTTAAGTCACCCGTAAGTTTTTGGGCACTACCCCGACATCCACTGCATTATAAAGACTTAGAGGTAAACGAATAAAATAAGGGTCAGAACTGCTGACTAACAAAGTTGTATTGTGGCTTAACAATACAAATAGAACCATACGTTTATGGACACTCCCCCCGGCCAATTTTTCAAGACGGAAGCGAGTTAATACATTACCTTTAGAGTCCTGATTTCACAAAGGAAGTCATATAAGGCCCTTATTGGAGCCTCATCTTCATAGTCTTTGATATGCACGTTCACATAAAAGGGTTTGGAGAGAAAAAAGGGGTATTTTAGCACGCAAGTACATTCTACATCAGAATATCTCTTATATTAGAGATGTTGGAGTCATATGTTAGAGAGTCAAGATAGAGAAAACCAAAGAGAAACTAGTTCATATTGGGTACTTTGCACAGTGTAAGACTGCAGTTTGCACAGTATGTTAAACTACACAAGAGAAACTGTACAGGCTTCCATTTTACTGTTACTACTAATACTTTAGAAATTAATGTATAACAAATGTTGGTAGAATAGGTAGGTCCCTGGGCTATCAAGGATTATTTCATGGTAAATTTTTATCCTTAAAGAATTTGAACTTGAAATAATACTAAAAATTGAAAAAGAGATATAGACACCACTGAAAAACATCCATCAACAAAAAGCTGAATTCGTCTGCCTTATTTGCACGTGGGCAGACGTTAGTATTGTTCACTTACACATGCACCATTTATTACTTATTTCACTGAAAATCAAGGCTAATGCAAATAGTGTAAAAGAGGACACCTGCTATGTGACATAGCACAACAATAAATCCAATTAGAAGCTTGAGCTATCTGTGCAGAGCGAGAACAAGCCCTGCAAATGCCTTTTCCTGTCTCAAAGCAAGACCGTGATTCCCCGTTCATCCCGTTTTTTCCCGTGTAAAAGCTCACCTACACACTCCCGAAGGAGCTCAGATAGACAACTGATACGAGGAGAAATAATACCCAGCCGAGCTACTCCCAGGCCCATCCCCGGAGCCATCAGCCCACCAAAGGCCCATCTCCGCATGCCCAGAGGAGTTTAGGGGCACAATGGCAGGCGAGAACCCCAATCAAGGACCCCCAAGGAACAACCGCCCCGCCCGCTCGTCGGGCTATCCCAGCAGGACCATCAGCCCCAGCGTCCATCTGTGACACCCCGAGTCATCGGGAGCAACTGTCCAGATCACCTCCGGACTGGGGGTCTTGCTGCCTGGGGGTGGGGCGGACAAGCCAGCAACAGCCCCGGAGCAGGGCTGCGGCCCTGGGGGCGGGGGAGGGCGCGGCGGGATGAGGAAGAGGTGAGGCCTGCGCTTACCCGTGTCCTCTTTGCGTAGGGCCCGCTCGAGCTGCCTCGCCTCCTTCTCCAGCGTGAGGGCTAGGGCGCGCAGCTTCCCGAAGAAGTCCCTCGAAATGTCCATCGCGCGGCGGGGCAGGGGAGCACCTGAGGGACAGCGTCAACACCTCCCGGCGAAGGTCCCCCGATCCCAACTAGTCCCAGACCATGCGAACGGCCGTTAGCGGCTGCCCGGAGCGACTCTGAGAAGAGGAGAGGAGAGGAGAGGAGAGGAGAACCGGGCCGGGCTGAGCCACGCGCTGCCTGTGGTGAACGGTTACTGCCCGCCGCCAGCTTCGAACTGTGGGTAGCGCGCGCCCCATTGGCGCTGCCAGGCCCCGCCCGCCCGCCGCGAGCTCTCGCGAGACGGGCCGCGCACGGCCGCCCGCCGCCATCTTGCTTCCCGCGGAGGGGGCTGGAGCCGTCACCGGTGTCGGTGAGTAAGGGCGGAGGGGAGGGCTTCGGTACTTACAGGGCGCAGAGCCCTGCTGCGGTCTCTCGCGGTGCCGCTTCGCCCCGAGCGCGGGGTGTCTCTTGGCGGGCTGGCCTGGCCCTAAACCGGGAGGTAAGAACGGGCAGGGAATCCTTCTCCCCAGGCAGCCGCGCTCCGCCGTGCGGGCCGAGCCCCGCCTAGAGCTGGCGGGTGTCTGGCGGCCGTCTGGCGGCCCGCGTGGCTCCTGTGGCACTGGAGAGCCCCGCGGGCAGCCGTGTCGCGTCGCGCGTCGGCCTCGATTCCTGTCTCGGCTGCAACGGACGCAGGCCTGAGGGCGAGGAGCCGGCACTGCCGTGGAGACGGGCAGCTCTGCCCTGCCTTGCCCTGCCGGGAGGGGAACCGGAGACTGAGGCAGCCATGTCCCCGCGAAGCACCACAGCTTCACTTGTAAACGCTTGGGGAGTGGAACATCAGCATGCCGTTGCACGATGGGAATGGGGTATGGCGGGACGGCTTTTCTTAGGAGTAGGGCTCGTATATGCTATGTTAAAGCGCTTGGCTGGTTTATGGATGAAAATACCATGTAATGAGAGACCTAGGAGCTAGGCGTGTTTAGGACTAATAGGTTAATAAAGAGCACGTGGCTTGGTCTCTTTTGCTTCTTTGTTACACCTGTGTATTGTGTCAGAAACCGTATTCATGCTTTCTACATACGCTAGTTGGTCTAATATAGGGTGTTGTTCTTCCCTACAAACCAGATTTCCATAGTTAAAATACAAGACTAGGTAATTGTATATTAATAGGTTTATGGACAGACTGTAGTTCAAAACTTAATACTGAGGAAAGGCCAGATCTGGATCTAGAAGATAGACCTGGAAATACTCCCTGTTTTGACAGCACAGTTAGCTAATTGAAGAAAGAATGAATAAAGTGAATTCTTTGTTTAATAGTATTTGGGACTGGATTTTTCATAAATAATTTATGGAGGACATGCTTTAATCTCCATGTAAGGATAACTGAGCTGGATGGCCGGGTCCAAAGAGTTGTGGTGAACGGAGTTAAATCCAGTTGGCGGCCGGTCACGAGTGGTGTCCCCCAGGGCTTGGTTTTGGGGCCACTCCTGTTTAACATCTTTATTGATGATCTAGACGAGGGGATCGAGTGCACCCTCAGTAAGTTTGCAGATGGCACCAAGTTGGGTGGGAGTGTTGATCTGCTCGAGGGTAGGGAGGCTCTGCAGAGACACCTGGACAGGCTGGAGCGATGGGCTAAGGCCAACTGTATGAGGTTCAATAAGGCCAAATGCCGGGTGCTGCACTTGGGCCACAACAACCCCCAGCAGCGCTACAGGCTTGGGGAGGAGTGGCTGGAGAGCTGCCAGTCAGAGAGGGACCTGGGGGTGTTGATTGACAGCCAGCTGAACATGAGCCAGCAGTGTGCCCAGGTGGCCAAGAAGGCCAATGGCATCCTGGCCTGTATCAGAAATAGCGTGGCCAGCAGGGACAGGGAAGTGATCTTACCCCTGTACTTGGCACTGGTGAGGCCGCACCTCGATTATTGTGTTCAGTTTTGGGCCCCTCACTACAAAAAGGACACTGAATTACTCGAGCGTGTCCAGAGAAGGGCAACGAAGCTGGTGCAGGGTCTGGAGCACATGTCGTACGAGGAGCGGCTGAGGGAACTGGGGTTGTTTAGTCTGGAGAAGAGGAGGCTGAGGGGAGACCTCATCGCCCTCTACAACTACCTGAAAGGAGGTTGCAGAGAGCTGGGGATGAGCCTCTTTAACCAAGTAATAAGCAATAAGACAAGAGGTAATGGCCTCAAGTTGCGCCAGGGAAGATTTAGACTAGATATTAGGAAGCATTTCTTTACAGAACGGGTTGTTAGGTGTTGGAATGGGCAGCCCAGGGAGGTGGTGGAGTCCCCATCCCTGGAGGTGTTTAAGAGTCGGGTCGACTTAGCGCTGAGGGATATGGTGTAGTTGGGAACTGTTAATGTTGGGTTGATGGTTGGACTGGATGATCTTCAAGGTCTTTTCCAACCTAGACAATTCTGTGATTCTGAGTGCACTCTTTAGCCAAATAAAGATTTCCATTTCCCTTTTCTGGTCTTAAGTTTCTAATATGTCTGTCACTGTACTGTCTACTGTACATAATGGTTGGTTGTGAATATCAGGTTCTGAACTGCAAACTTCAAAACAGCCAGCTAAGAGGCAGCGGAGTGTGTGATAAGTTTCTAATTATTCTTGTTGAATTTTAAATTTTTGTCCCTAAGGTAATTAGCATTTCCTATTTTTGTTTATATTTTGAGGCACAATGTTTTTAACAACAGTTTTACTCCGAAAGAGAATTCCTGGAAAACAATGGATTGGAAAGTACAGGCGACCAAGAGTGGTTACCCTGCCAATGAAGCAAGCAATGATCCGAAGGTTGGAAATTGAAGCAGAGAATGAATATTGGCTGAGTCGACCTTACCTGACACGGCAACAGGAGTACAAACATAACACAGAAGAGAGACGTGCAAAATGGGAAGCTTTCAGACGCCTGAAGAAAGCCAAGTTTCCTGAGCACAGATATATCAGCGATCATTTAAATCACTTAAATGTGTCGAAAAAGTGGACTTTTTGAATAATACGGCCTGTTTATATTTGGCATGTATTATGCACTACCATGGGATCTGCTGTTGTACCCATTATGGTCGTTTTGTAATTCAATATAGTAAGGGTAGATGATAAATGAGACTTTGCTATGGTAGACAAAATCTTACATTAAAAGTAGTCCTACAGAACAGTGTATGTTTTGTTATTCTTATGTCTAGAAAAAGACAATTATTTCTGTGGCTCTCTGCCCTCTGCCTGCCTTCTGTTCTTCAGGGGTTTTGCGTAAGACAGTGTGAGTTACCAAGTGGGATGATGATGATGATGATGTGAAGTAGACGTACAGTTTCAGTGTACGCTCCCTTGAAAGGGATGATCTGCTGGTACTGACCAGGTGGCTCTTACAGGTCACTCTCCCTTCTGAAGTGATACTTCTGTACACATCAACACTTGAGGCACAACGGACAATACTTACGTAGTGCTCACTTCACCGGGCATGCAAGGACCAAGATGAAGCATTACAAAGCTAGGTGTATGAGGCTGGAACTCAAGGAAGGTAGTAAAATGTTCTGGTTTTTTAAAACTTTCTGGAAAGAACTGATGAACTTAAATGCAAGTGTCGTTGTCCTGTCAACTTGGGTGTTACTGCCCTCTTACAGAGATTATTTCTAATCTAAAAGGAACACATATGATTGCTCTTTGAGTGGCAATCTGATTTCTAAGTCATGTTTAGTGTCCTGAAGGAATATCGTCAGCCACAAGTCAGAGGTTTTTTTATTTCCCCTCTCAAGACCAAGTGACCTGGAAGGTGTGCCAAGAGTGAGTGTAATCTTAGGTTTGTTGCAGCTCGAATGTTAAAACTGGAACAATTACAAAATGTTTCCCAGGTAGCCAGTTTTTCTCAGTGATCTAATACACACACGCTACAGCTATGCAGCTTTCAGCTTCTTTCACACACTTTTATTACATTGATGTTTCATTCACTGTTGGATTCAAGTGTCAAGTCCATATTTTATCACTTTGGAAAAGAGGCCTAAAATAGTACAACTTTTTTAGTTAAACATGAACTGTACTTCAGAGAAGTATGAACAGGTCTGAACACTGATGTACAAAATCTTGAATGTACTTTCCATGGTTATAAATGGCTTAAGATAACATTTATGGAAAAGTATACACATGGGAAAATTGCACAATACAATTAAAATGTGAAGGAACTTCCAGGCAAAGCAGTATGATTTTGTATTTAATTAATTTATAAAATCCCATTTTAAAAAGTTACTTCAAGTATTAAACTATAAATGGCAACGTGTTTTCTCTGTGCATAGGACTAGTCCTATCTGTAACATACAAAAAAATACAATAACTGTGTCGTTATTACATACATCTTTTACACTTCACCTCAAATACAGCTCGTTACAAGTTTAGGCAGCACAATTAAAAAATAACTATGTGGAAGTAGAACAGCTAGGACATTGTGATTAGTGCAAATGTTGATGACCCTTGCTGGCAAATACAAAAATAATTGCAGAGAGCACCCAGGGGTGTTTAGTTCATCTAAGTTAAAAAGGGGACAGGGAGAGGGGGCTGATTTTTAACAGCAGGAATGCTGCCTATTTCTGTGGTAGTTTTATGATTGTAAATTGAAGTTCAGAAAGATTTAAGTTTCTCACAATAAAGCTGATAGCAATTGGTTAAGGGACAGGAGCAATCAGAGAGGAACATGCTAAGCATGTAAGTTGTCAGGTAAGCAACATAAACAGAAGGGAATCTGCATGTCACCGTTAATGCTTTGGTGCTGATAAAGGTGATCTCAATACTTCATCCCCAGCACATCTGCTTGACCGCTGAGCACGTGCTCTCTGTTTCTTAGGGCAGGGGATGGGAAGAAAGATGGGGAAACCCCCCCAAAACAATGCAAGCGATTCTGTAAACATCAGACTTCACTACCTAATGGAAACAAGATTCAAGTAATTGCTGCAGAAAACAAAGCCAAACACCAGTTTTAATCAGCATTAAAACTAACTACAACTTGCAGCTCCATTACATTTCATGAGTTATGTAATTAAGAAAAATGCATATAAAAAGCTGTCTATATATACAAAATAAATTGATAGAAATGAGTGTAGTAAATGTGTTCAGTATTATAACAAATCACTTTATATGCAGCTGCTCTCTTTGGTGCCATTTAGGGATAGAAGAGCCTCTGATGTTGCATGCTTAGCTATTTTTTAGGTATTGTGAAAGACGTGTTCTTGATCTGCATGGAATTACAAGTAGCTGCTATTTGGAGCCTCTCTAAGTGCACACCTGAACCCTATTATATACAATTTTAGACTGTGTCCTCAAAGAACATACACTATGAAGCTCAAAGTTGTGGGTGTTGGGTGTATTTTTTTTTTTAATTTTTAATAAATATGGTCAGTCAGTGCTCCAGTTCTAGGCAGATCAGTCCAGTTAGTCTCTGATTATCAGAGTCAATGCATCCCTGGTCCAATCTGCCAGACACAAATGCTGCTGCAAACGCTGCTTTCTTCCTCTTGGGGCTCTGGTGAGCTACAACCGGGCCATACTTTAGACCAAGAAATTCTTTTGAGTGTGTATCGAATGGTATTGAACTTAACCAAAACCTCCAAACCACAGAAGATTACTTACAATACAGAAGAGCCACACAAGATCAAACGAGGGAAGAAAGTGTACCTGAAAACTCTAGGCAACTCAGGAGAACAGGACCAGTTTCTAAGAAGAGCATACAAAAAGTAGCTTGGTACCTGCGAATTTCACACTCAAGGGGCAGCTTTAACAAAAATGTTACCATCAGTTGTACTCAAATCACTAAAAACAGAAGCGCTCAAACTCCCTCTAAAATAACCCTCTGAATATTTAAAGTGGAAGCTTTTAATCAAAGGCTTATGATGCATCTAACTTGTGACATTGCAATCTCAGGATAATGCTGTAGGAAGTCCATTGTGAGAGAAACTTACACCTCTTCCTGCCCTCTTCCCGTAACAGGCCTTTGGTAGGAACAGCAATGTGTATGTTGTACACTCTGTGAATAAATAATTGTAAGAAAAACACCCAACTGTATTAGCTGCGTAGTGTTAAGTATTTTCTATTTATGGATCTCCCTGCCTCATCTTCACAGGGATAGGTTTATCATCTCAAGACATTTCAGAAATCTCAAGGAGAAATCACACTGAAATTGTGCTCTACGTCAGGCTTCTGTCCTCACAGTGGGAGTTTAATGTCATTTTGTATGTGTGATGTGGATTTTTTTTTTAAAGAAAAAAAGCAGTAAGAAATACTGAAGCATAGTTTCTAATTGCAGCCAATGTCAACTATCCTACAGTAACTACAATACTATTTATGGCTTGCAATAGTAACTATTTTGATGCATCTAAAAGCTTAAGGGCTGTTATTTTTAGTGACAGGTATTTTCAGGACTTGCTGATACAGAGTAGGTTAAAGCATAGAACCAGCATGTACAACATAAACAGTTGTTTTCTCAGGATCCATCTCCCTTCTGACCTCCTGAACAGGTAGGGCTGGTCTTCTCACTGCATTCACTGGAAGTTTTCAGCTCTTCAGTGCACGGGCCCTGGTGTGCCCTTAAGAGTTCATCAATACACTTCCCTTAGAGGAATTAAGTTCTCTGTATCAGTCTGGGGTTTCTTTTAGTAACCAGTTCCCCAGGGGTAAAAAAAAAAAAAGGGGGGGGGGGGGCGCCACATTGGGGGTGGTGAATTTGGAAGAATCATATTTTAATCGCTTTACTGCATTTCATATTTGCCAAAGTGACTTCAGTAATGCCTGCTTTTACACCAACAGGAACTCTGGCCTCAAGAGTATCCTAAGCACACTGTTCTTTTCTCATCTGAAAAGTGAGAAAAATCTGGGCCAAAATGTACCTGTGATCTGCATAAAGATGTCAGAAACATCAGCTCTTTATGAAAAGCCATAAAAATGTCCATCAGATATACAAAGAACTGGTTTCAGAAGACCAGCACTTGCTAGAGAACACACATGGACTTGGCCCAGTCTGTTTACTTGCAGTTTTTGCTGTAGATTAACTATCCTAACTTAAGAAATCAAACAAGTTATGCTGATGTTAGCCTACAGTATATATACATTCATATGGAGGTGTATCAAGCATTTGGGAGGGTGGGAAGGGAGCAGAGACCATATTGCTGAATCAGTGATACTTACCATATTAGAGAAACAGATTTTGCGTATAGTTCTACTAGATGATGTCTGTGCATGTATGTGTTATCTCAGCTGTAATCTGCTGCAGTAAAATCCAGGTGACACCCTGGGCCTTCCATTACACCAGTGTTTGGGGCTGCAAATTCTGGTATTCAGAACAAGCCATTTGAACTTGCAGCCTTCTGTCTCTGTTGTCTTCCCCAAGAACTTTGGCTGGTGCAGTACTGCTGAGAGCTTATATCCAGATGAGCACTTTTCACTTGACATTTAAGAAGAAAAAGCTAAACCTTTCAGCTTAATGTGTAGCAAATGGTTTTGTAAGTTTTGAAATTAGCAAATGCAGAATTTCTTGTATGAAGTTTGAAGAAACATTCTGCAACATTTATAAAACATGCAAGTTTGGACCGTCTGTCTCAAGAACATCCAACAGTGACCAAATCATGTTCACAGGTTCTCAAAGTGTTCTTGTTCTAGAAGATGAGTATCTAAGAAAAATTTATTCTTTCCAAAGACAAAAAATACTTGTTTTAAACCTTACAGTATACTTGGTACCTTAGTGTCTCCATCATAAACATATTTGACTTTAGTTTCTTTCCCAGACTGATTGCTACTTAACAGGTTCTTTCAGTCCAAATCATCAACTTGGCTACTACCTTCAGTCGGTATCAAAAGGGCTCATGTCTATTTGTAATCAGCATCAGCTGAACATCAGAAAAGTTACAGACAGGAAAATAGTATTTGTCACTTTTTCCAGGTGCAAAATTCCAATACCACCCAAAGATGATTTAGAAGTCTTCTCCATAGAGGAGTGAGGGGGGAAAAAACCCCATGTTGTTTGCTGTAGGTCTTGAGCTTAGGATGGACTTTATTCCTCACACAGGAAACACATGTTGCCTTTTGTGAACAGGTACATCACTGCACAAAGCACTCAATTTTTAGCAATTTCAGCATCACTTAAACTGGACTTGAAGGTGGCAGACTAAAGCATACAAATTTCAGGGTGTTAACACAGATTTATGATCCAACACTGATTTTGTCATATGTACTTGAGATTTGTTTAAACGGTATTTTAGAACCAATAAAAACTTGTGCCTTTATTAAAAAGATAAAACAAAGGTATAAAACAGTATTTATAAACCATCAAGAGTCCCACAGAAAAAGCAGTACTCTTCCAGTTCCATTTTCTAACAACACACAACTGCAATGATGTTTTTCTCAGGGGTACTTTACCATTTTGTTTCTGCCTCATACAGAACACTGCAGACATTAACAGAAAATGTAACAAATGTTAATTCCTTTTTGGATTGGCTTTTCTTTGTATACTGATAGACAATTGTTCTTCTTTGAGCTCTGTTCTTGATGTGGTTATATATCAAGTTAAAATGAAGAGGGGGCTCAATCCTATAGCAAAAAAGCGACACCCAAGTAAAAGGCTTTTCTGTTGTTGGCATTGCCTTGCTCCAAAGCACAGCTAGTAGAAGGAATCCTCAGGCCTGAAAGACTTGGAGAACTATGATCACAGGGTAGACTGGTTAATGGGAAAAGGGAAGAAGACATCATTCAGTCCCTTCTGCATCACCCGGTGCTGAACTATGTATAGTCGCACTTCAGACTCACCCGCCACACTCTTATGTTGATTTTTTTTTTTCCTTCCCTTTTCCTTTCTTCTTTCTTTCTGTACCCTGGAGACCTGCTACGGAAGTGACTTCTGCAGTGCCTAAGGTGTGAAGTTTGCCTGTGGGGAGGTAGGAGTCTCTGCAATCTACCCGCACCACTGCAGCATAACAGAAATGCATAGTTCCCACTCTGGACCTTGTGCATCCAAGCAGGGCACTTCAGGATTTGGCCCTTTGGTAGCAGTATGTAATTCAGTGTTGCATAAATGCACATTAAGAATCTTAAGGCATCTGTCTTAACTTCCCTGCTCTGCAATAGTGCTTACAAGAATCCATTGTACTGTGCAGAAACTTGAATTTCTTGTCTCTTCCTAAAATGTTCATGTTCTATTTTACTGATCAATTTCTTCCAAACAAAATTAAGTAATATTCAAGCACAAAATGTGTTGCAGAAACCTAGTGAAATAAAAAAGGTAATTAGTGGAATTACATCATTAGCTTTGAAAAAACCAGATCATAGTGCATTACAAGAATGCCAGCTAGGTAATGTGATTTACAGACTCCTGATTCAGGACAGCAGTTAAGGTAACTTCAACTCATCATGAGGCTTCTGGGAGGTATGGGTGTTTCTGGTTTGGTTTTTTTTGTTTTAAACTTCTTATGTTTTAGAAGATTATCTGCACTAGGAACATCAATCCATCACCACTGACCTGTGGCTAAAGTCTCTTGGATCCCTGATTGACAAGAATTGCTCATTCATTTTGAATTAAATTGATAGCTATGGGGACACAAACGTTATTTGCCTAGGCAAGGCTGGGGAACTGCTGGCTGGGGGATCGGCCACCGTTTGCAAATCATGCTCTTTTCTCTAGAATAATCTGGGGATTTTACTTGTCAGCCATGACTTTGATTCTGCTGTGTGTTATAGGCATAAAATTGAAAAATACAACTATCAGTCTGTTACAGGGTATATGAAAGTGCATGGAACATATGTTGGATCTCACAGCTATTGCATAGTTGCTTACAGTTGCAGGGAGACTGGAATTAACCCTGGCCTACAGAAACTGTGATCAATCCAACTGAACTCAGAATGGCCGAAACATTGGGCTACTGAGTTAACCATTATTTGAGATAACACATACCAAAATGCTTTTGTGTTCAATGCAATTATGCACTATTTATTTATACAAGTTTTAAAACTTCAGAAGCCTGGGCAAGTATGACACAAAGTACACAATCTTCCTTTATTAAATTTGGCCTTGCTTTAGGAAGAGAGTGAGGATAGAAAGGAAATTAATCCCAAACCAGTTAATTGTCTAGCTTAAACCAGTCACTTATGCTCCCTCTCTAGGTCAGTGGAAAGAAAGATTACGACCTTCCTATAATACCCTATCAAAGGTTCCTGGGATGAACTGCTTTCAGAAGGTATCTATTCCTTTCTATGAAGAATAGAGAAGCCTTAGTAACCCGTTTAGATGAGATTACTTTTTATATAGCTAGAAGCTGAAAGGAGTCCCTTGCTTGGGACATTCATTTGCACATTTATATAAAAGTGTTAAGAAAAGTTGCAAAGGGAAAACTCATTATTAGTGGGTTCTCATGGTTGAGTAGTTTTTTTGTAAGTACCACTAACTAATTTTGGTTTTGTAGGAGTTTGCACTAAGCAGTCAGACCAACATCAGTTCAAGCATACCACCATCCCCAACAAAGACCTTTAGGCAGATTTTTTTTCTTGAAAACAAAGTAATGCCCTCCCCCCATGATTCTAAGTCAGAAGGCTTATTAAAAATAAAAGAAGTGATCCTAAAATTACTGAGCTCACAGAACTCAAATACTGTGTTTTCTTTCCAAAGAAAATGGGAATTCCTTACAAGTTCTGTCTCCCATTTTTTTCTGAAGGTAAAAGAAAAAAAAAAAAAAAGTAAGAAAAAGCCAAGGAGGTTGAATGATTCAGCCCTCAGCATCTATGGTTGTTAGTTGTCCAAATAAGATTTGTTTCTCTTCCAGAGAGAAAAATTCAATGGGGGCTTATAAGCTCACCACAATATGAAGTCAACATAAAAGAAGTCTAATTTAGTCACTGGAAATACACCAAGAAAAGTTTTCATATATGCAGCAGCACTCACTGTATTTCCTAAATGCAAAGTGCGTGCAGAGCTCTTGCGTAAAAGATCACTGTCAATTCCAAGTGTGACGAAGCAGTCCGTAAGCAGACAACTATATTTACCTATTGACCTTCCTCCCTTGTGCGCACACAGCTTCTTAAAGAGTAGAGTACAGCCCACAATATGCGATTAAGTCAGTTAAGGAGCTGTTCCTTAAGAACAATGCTTCCTCAAGACAGCACTTCATCCTGAAGTTGCCTGTTCAGCAGGTTAGATTCTTTTCCCTGGTCGGGTAACAAAGCCAGCACTACCCACTTCAATCTAAATTACAAGATTAGTCTGACTCATCTCAGACCTAGCCAGCCCATGTTTCCTGCACTACAGCATTACTCCCATTCTTGTCTTCCGGACAGTCATTCTGAATTTTATTTAGACTTTTCTATTACTCATCCAACATCAGAGGACTCCTCTGCATTCTGTGACTAGTGACTTTTGACTTCAAAATGTCTACTTTAGTTGTACTACTCATACATATACAGAAATGGCCATCAATTATGTTGGTCTTACCTGTTTCTCACTGAGATGGTTGGTTAGTAAGCTGAGATCAGCTTTCCAACGAACTTATAATATGCTTTTTTGCACCTAAAATGTGAGAGAATCTCCATTATGTGTTTTCGCAGATTTGCACAACAAATAGCAAAGACTTCAAACCAGAAAGCACATTTATCATGTTATGTTTTAGAAAAATATTTTCCTCCCCCTAATCAAATGTAAAAAGATCAAAAAATCTCAGAATGGGAAGTGCAGAAGTAAGAACTATCTATCCATTACCTTAGTGTAATAACTCAGTTTGGAGCAGAGCATGAGACACAAGTTAGCCTTAACTTACAAACATGCTGACTTGATTCTACAGTACAAATTCTCTTCTACTTGACTCCAACCAATTCCTAAGGACTTATTAGGCCTAAAAAAAAAATAAATGGAAAAACCCACCACAAACAAAACCACAGTATCATCAGTGTTACGGTGCAGGCTACCTGATTTAACATTTTCCTCTTCAGGGCCACTTTCCACCCACTGACTGTCACTGGCTAGCAATCGATTTTGTGATTCACTGAGTGGTCGAGTAGGAAAGGACTGATTGGCTCCAGAGCTGAAAAGTAAGCAAAGTCAACAGGAATTCTGTAATAGCAGTAGCTGCTTATTTCAGACATTCCTAGAGTAGTGAAGTTACTTAAGAGCAAAGCAAAAAAAAAAACCTACACTGCAAACTAAAAATGGCCCCCTGCCCCTAACTGTAGTTCTCCTACAGGCTTGTTCCAGTCATCAGTCTAAAGCCTTACCTGACACAGGCCACTCACAGTTCTGATGGAAAAAAGCAGATTGATAGACAAGAAATGGCATACTGATACAATGCTGCTGCCACACAGTTAAAAAGACGACCTACCAGTACTGTCTGGAAGCACCTAATGCTGTCTTATCCCATTAGTAAATGCTACAGTCTTCTGCTGGACATTTTCCTAATGCAAAAGAATACTCTGCTGTTTGCACAAGGGTCCTGCTCTTGTGAAATTCCACAAGTTATGTTGCACTGGAAAAAACTTCTCAGTCTTGCCTTTGAATCCGCCCCTAATGCCTTCATAACTCATGTGACTGCTGTTGGCAACAACCTTCAGCTACATATTCACTGAACTATAAAGATGACTTCTCAAATGGCAAATGTAAACACCCCCAGAAGTTTCACATACTCCTATGTCTTTGAATCTAAAGCAGGCTTCCTGAAAATACACTGAAGATACAACACATGTAAATTTGGAGGGATAAAAAGTAACGAGATAAAACCCCTCCAGTGCTAAAACCCAGCAATAGCCACAGTGATCTACCTCTCTTGCAAACTGTGTCTCAGTATCCCTTGTTTAAGCATGCTGGAGGAGGTGAAATACAAATAATATATATACCTTACCTTTCTCTCATTCAAAAAAATATCTTAAAACTTTTTTTTTCCCCCCATGGACATTATTCAGTCTTCCCTAGGACTTTTTTGATTGTTGTTAAGAGCCAGTAAGCTCTCTTACTTTCTGTATTACTGTTTCCTTAAAGCCATATCCTCTTGCTATAGGTCAAAATCAAGAAACAGCCTTTCTGCATTAAGCAGCACCATTTTTTGTCTTGATCCATGCTATCCTTCTCTGAAGACTTGCAAACTCACTCTGAACATGACAATAAGTATAAAAAAAATTTAAAAAATAGCTTTGAAACAATTTTATCTCCAGATGAAGTACAGAGCAGTACAAAATGAGAATCTTAAATGCTATAGGTACCTTTTGGCAGGTTCATTTTGGCTTGAGACAGTAAGTTGCTCTGGATCCATAATCACCAAACGAGTTGGAAAATTACAACCATCGCCCAAACTAAACCAGAAACAAAGATTCAAATCACTGTTTGTAGTTGACTTCAATGAACTGAACAAGTACCCATGCAAAAGGCAAACACTACAGGCTCGAATCAATCACTTGAATGCAGTGTGGAATTTCAGAGTTGAGCAAGGCAGTGCCACCACTAAACCAGATGATCAGTTAATTACATCTCGGAGCTCAAAATGATTTCCACCATATCACTCAGTATGGATTGCTGAGCACAGCACGAGTCTATGTATTTCAGAAACATCGCTGTGTTTCTGTAGACTGTAGTCCTAGTCTTCCCCCAAACCACCATGCACATGTAGTCAGACTATCCGGTATTTACAACCCCAGACTCTGTAGCATAAATAATATTCCGGTGGTCATACTTTCCCCTCTGCCCATCATTTTGAGGTGAGCTAAGCCTCCTGCGAAAGCAAGTTTATTCAGGATAAAATGTGGTGGCAAACCAGACTGATCCATCTCCACTATAGCTTCTGTCTTTAATCACACGAAAAGTCATGGTAGTTGAGAAAACAGCTGAGGCAACTTAAGGTCTTGTTATTACCTCTGCTGTTTGCTACCAGACCTCAAGCTTCACAAATGGGTTCACCAACATTTTAAATTGATACACAACCCCCAAAAAGCAGTGTTGAAACACAGCTCCTACTTTGTTCTACAGACTTTTGGGAGTGGTGGGAATGTGCAGCAGGTCAGTTTTGCTTCATCAAGCTTGTCTGACGCTTGACTAACTCCCTAACACTGGCTCAGCTGAAACTTTAAAACCAGGATTTTGCACTGCATCAGAATTTTTTTTTTTTTACACTGCTGCTTATTTACATGCACTTTCTCAGGCACCTTTCAATACCAAAACTGTCATCTACAGCGAAAGGAAAGCTGTCAAGTGTTTTCAGGGGTAAGAGGGGATGTTTTTAAACTGATGTTATTTCAGTGCAGCTGAAGTTCAAGCATTTGGATGTCCTCTGAGTTGCTGATTTCTGCTCTATAATGAGACACTAATACCACCACCAAAAGGTGTACAATTTTTGAAATACACTTCTCAAAGCTTTCCAAACTTCCATATTTAGAAGGCCCTTGTCAATGAGGCCCTGTCTTTGAATGAAAACTCTGCACAGTTTGCTCAGTTTTCTCTTGCACATTTTCCTCACACCAATATTCATTGTGCAGGATTTACAAACTGGCTTTTCAGATGTGCCTTATTTTTTTAGGAGAAGGGGAAGCAAGGTGAGAGTCATGAAATCAATTTATTCCCCAATTCATTCCCATTCAGACTGAATACCTGGTAAAGATAGGGAGTAGCCAATACTTCTTTTCATCTCCAAAAACTTCCCTCAGATTTTTGCTGCATCCAAGGGAAAAGCCATTTTTATCAGGGCCATTTCGAAATGTGGGTGCACGGAATGTTTCTGTAAAAGAAAACCATGCAATATCTATAAAGTGATAAGGAGTCAGGGAAGATGAATAAACAGATTCAAACTTCTCTATGGTGAAAATAGTGTCAGGCAAGCTGAGACGATCCAGATGTGTATTATGGGGAAAAAAAGTAATCTCAAGTAATCAGGCAGCATTAAAAAAAAAGAATCATAGGGTTAATGACAGAATTAGAAATTAAAGGTAAGAAAGTCGCATAAGGAGAACAGTCATCTTTCTCTCTTTACATTTAACACAAGGTCTGAAACAGCTAAGTACCATCAGTGTGCCAAAGATACCACATCCCTTATTCACTGATGGTTAGTGCTCTGTCTGGCTTGTGAAGCCTTCTTTGAGCAGAAGACTTCCTCTTCTAGAAGCAATTCACCATAAGCACTACTGGACCTAAACCCATACAGGCTATTTTTTTCCACTTCTGCCAAGGTCTGAAGTTGAATTAAGAGCATCCCGTGGTATTGAAGATGAGATTTATTACATTAGAAACACAGACACACCACAACCGTAGCAAACCACTACCATTTTTCTAGTCAGTGCAGTTACACCCTTGGCCAAGAACCAAGAGGACTCACTGCTCTCCCCATACCAACAGCAGGTCTTTTTACAATCACGATCTAGAAAGTAAATAAAGTACTGGCTGTGTTGCCAATTATGACTGACTTTTGGGCAAGAAATATGCTAAAATTTTCTTCAAAGCTAAAAAAGAGACTGCAAATATTCCTTAGCTGTAGATATGTCAAAAGAAAAAGGAGTCAAACAACCCTCCTGTCAAGCAGTCAAAAAAATTCCCTTCTCCTCCATCAAAAAATTCTAGCAAGCTGAAAATTACTTCACTTTTAATCAACCCACTTATTTTTGGGGATAGAAATGTAGTTTCATTGAAAGGTATAAGATTTTGACTTAGTTGTGGAAATACCCACCAGTCTCTGTCCCCCGCCCCACCCTGTAAAAAACACTTTCAAAAATGCTTTAGCAAGAACTTCAGATATTTTAACTAATGCATGTAACTTGCTTATGCTGGTTAATGCCATTTAAAACATTTAGGCATAGAAATCTCCTTTATTATTTAGGGAATGTGCATCAGTGTTCCATTTTTATCACACTGCCTTTACAAGCCACTTCCTAATAGTGAGGTCCATTTTATTTGACAGGATTTAAGAATACTCTTTTGGATCTACTTCAAAATGTAGTATGTTCATATATAGTAGAGCCTTTACCTTGGCTGGGGCCACCCAGCTACTCAAAGTATTGGAACAACAGGGTAATTGCAAGTAGTAATTGTGTTACATACTTAACACTATATAAAAACACAGCAAAACCACACAGTGCCTCAGAGATCTCAAAAATACGAACAAAAGAAATTGACATTCATCACGAATCTGAATGTTTGGCTCCAGCAGAGGACCCCTACATATGCTTCATTTTCCCATATGTTTCATCTTTAACTACTGTCACCAAATATGCTTATTATTGGACAATATTTAAAAATCCCATTTATATGTGACAGCATATCCTGTAGGCCTCACATTCTCATTGACTTGTTGGTTTTCTGGACAAGGAACAGTTCCATATTCCAGTTGACTGACCTATGGTTGATCTGTTTTTGCCAACTAGCCAGCAGTGGTAGCTGAAGAGTGACAGTATGCTGATGAAGAACATGGCTGCCACAAAGAAAAGGAATAGTACGTGGAATTTTGCATGAGTATTTTGCAATTCATTCTGGGGAGAAAGAGAAAAAGAGATTAATACATTAACATTTTTTAGCAACTAATGTAGTATTGTCGCTAAATATTTTTCTGCCACACCCATTCTGCTATAGGTCTTTCACCTCACTTTTCACAAAGGAAAAAAAAAGCACAAGCCCAGCTTTCCTTTCATGTCATGTTAAACCGGTATACAACAGCATTTAAAGCTGATGGGTACCCTTTCCACCTAAGTTTAGTAGCATGAATGCATATGTTCATCTGTTAGTTTTTAAATGCACAGTAGGGGGCAGGGAAAAAAAATTCCTGTACTAAAAATGTTAACTGTGCACCACAGGCAGAGAGACACAGAGAAAACACATCCAAAATCACTTTCTTTGAAGGGAAGAAAATACAACAAAAATGTCCAAACCCTTTCCTGGCAAAGTAATAATACTGAACCCACTTTTGAACCGGTGTAAGGAACATAAAAGGGAAATGGCTGTCATACTATGTTTCCAAGACTGAACAACTCCTAGACAAGACCTGGGACACATCTTCAATTTTTGATGATCTCTAAGATATAGGCAACAACCAGCATGTACCCAGCAAAACAAATTTGCCAAGTCTGGCCATGCAGAAGTGATTCATCAGAAGATCTACATGAAAAAGAACAATTTCAGTACAACCACCATATAAAAAATAACCTCCCACCCATATCAGATAGTTGATTCCACCCCCAACCCCAGCTATTTTCAGGCTTGCACTTTCAAGAGGTCAATGGGATTTGTAACAATACTATTCTAGTTCTATATCCTCAAAAATCACAGTACTTTTAAGTTGTTGACCTTTAACAGCACTATAAAAGCAGAGAGGCTATTTTTATTCAGCTGTTTAGTTAGCATTATTGCCATTACTTTTTCCATTAGCTCATTCAGTATACCCACTTATCTAAGGCTGATTTTTTTTTTAGACTAAAACACATTTCAATTAAGATCAAGTGCACATAGATATATCTATACCCCTGTTCACTGCCTATATTTATAGGCAACAGATTACAAGTCTCCTTCCTTCTGTGATGGTGTAAATAGCTACCATGAGCGACTGGATTAGAAAAATTATAGTAGGAACAGTATTTAAATAATTACAGCAATATTGGATTTTACCTTTGGACAATTCTCTGCAGCTTTCCTGTGGCAAAGCTTTGCGCAAATAAAGACAATTTATTAAACACTAGTATTATGTTAAGATGAAGTGTTTGAAAACAGCACAGGCTTTGTTAAGAACAAAATGGTTGGTGTGCACACGTGCTCTCGGACGTGCCGAGTTCCAATGCCCATCAGCAGCCTTAGCCCCTGTTCTCCAAGAGAATGGAGGAGAGAGTACATAAAAGCACACTACTAACTTCCAAGGAATGAAATTCTCTACTGAAGCACAGTAGTAGTGCTACTCAGATTGCAGCTGGGCCACTTTCAAGTGGTTCCTCAGCCTGAACAGCATGACTACACCAGGTGCATTCTTTGCCAGTTGTTTCCATCACAAGTAAGGTTTACATGAGTATTTTGTATGATGAAACCATTAATAAAGGTCTGAAAAGCTCAGAATACTCCAGAAGTATAAAGCAATGGTTTATAAATTACAAAATCTTTCTGACTTCAGAACATATCTACCACCATTAATGTAGTTTCAGTCAAAACCATAAAAAAATAGTTATTCTTTGCACAATTTTCTTTGTTTAAAAAAAACCCCCATAACATATCAGTACAGTTTTTCTTCCCAATATCCTTCAATACTGAGATATGTTTGTGGGATGTATCTTTAGCATAATATCTGAAATTGAACCAGTACTTAAGAAAATAAAGCAAGAAACAGGAAAGCTTAGTTTAAATTAGCTTTTAAATTCTGAACTTTATACCTAAAGAGTGCTATAAGGTGTCTTAGTTAAGATGCTAGCACATAACAAATCTATTGTAGGCATGATATATGGCTTTTAAGTTACATTAATCTGAGCAGAAAGCCTAGGGAGAGCCCAAGCATTTACCTTGGAGTCAGGCAGATATACACAGCATTTTCAAAAATGCTGGCTACCATCAGATCATGTTACAGTAAGCAAATGATAGCAGAGTCCAGCTCTCAGAACTGCCATCTAAGTTCAGTTTCCCCCTTTACTGCCTTTTTTTTTGATGCAGTTTTGCTTAGACAATTTGTGCAACAGCCCCTCTTCCCCCTGCTGTAGGGATACGTTGTGTTTTGTGATCCCTTGAAATCAAGGCTAACAAAATACACACTCCAATTGCTGCTTATTCCTAAGCTTCATGTTAAAGCTATGATGACTTTTTCTACCTTGGAGCACACTGAAGTGTTCTCCAGTTTCCTAATTAATTTTTGTAACTTCTATTTCTATGACTCTTTTGGAATTGCATGTTTAAACAAAACAGTGCTCTCTAAAGAATTCTCAGGACAGTTGATTTTGAAGCTCAAAGAGCAGTAGCAGCTTAGTCTTTGTGTTTTCTGTGGTCCAGAAAATACAAGCTTATTTCAGTTGCATCTTCCTAAAACAGTAGCTCTGTATCTTGGAGAAGGATTTTTTGAATTATGCACAATTAATCTGCATGATGCCCAGGGAGCATTTACCTCTTCTGACTACCCAGTTTCAGCCACTGTTTGTAAATTCTTGAATGACAGTTGCAGAACTGAAGCATCTTTCAAAAAGGGCCAACTCCTTCCTGGAGAGAAGCATGCAGGCTTTGAGTGTATGTAACAGGCTTATTCACAGTTGTGTTCTAGCAGCAGTCCACATGCCACAGCATGTGAAAAGAAAGTGAAACTTCAGACATTAGTTACTTAAAATCATTATGCTCAGCAGCAGCACAGAAGCAGACTTGCAGGTGAGAGAGCTGCAGAGCTTAGAAAATGAAGCAATTTGCACAATAAAATTTGGGCTACTTAGTACATGTAATAGACTGAAGTCAGTCACTATTCTAAATAGTCCCCTACCAACTCCTTCATAAGCACAGAGTCACTTAAGCATATATCAGGTCACAAGAAACCCCAAACAAAACCCACCAACAGAAGAAGTGCTGTCAAAACTTCACTCGTTACTCATCTTTTAGTAGCTAGGTCTAGCTTAAACGTAGAAAAAACTCAGATCTGGTATATGTCCTTATGTGTATATGCAAGAGGAATGAGTTCTAACTAAGGATCTGGAATAATTATCTTTTTTTTTTTCTCCTTTTGTGTTTTTTTTGTTTTGTTAATACAACCAAAGTTTTGCAGAAGCATGTGCCATCTACCCAGAACACATATATCACATCCTTGAATTAGCTATACTCAGGATTGCCAGGATAATTTGGAGGACAATGAAAGATACTGAAATCAGCTGGAAAACATATGGGTTTCAAGGGGGAAGGAGTGCAGCAAGAATGAGAGTAGATCCAAATATACACTGGGAAGTACCACCACGCACTATGTAAACAAGGCATCAAGGGCTGGGTGTTCAGCCAGTGCTGGTGTTTGTGTCAAATACGTTTGTTAAACTGAGGTTTTATCAGCTCATCTTTAACAACTTCCTAGGTAGAGATAAAAGTTTCATGAGTATAAGAAAAGTAGTTATGAGTATAAAAAAAGGAGCCAGTCATGTTCCCTTGATCTACAAAACACATTTTAACACCCACATCAGTGTGTAAGCCTGTGGTAAACATTTACTGCCAGTGTGGTTGTTCCACCACTGTATGAACAGTATCAAGATCTTTCTTCAGCACTTCTGCATAGAGCATGAAAGATGCTATGTAAAAGTCTTGCATGTGCAAGTGGGCAACACAAAGAATTTCTTCAACAGAAGAGTTAGGTAGGTATGCATGTTTCACAATGTTTGCAAGTATCTGCATGTGTGTATCATGTCTCTATGCAAGTATTATCAACAGATTGCTAAAATTTGTGTAGTTAGCACATACACCTTCACAACCTCATTACTAGAAGTTTTGAAGTGACCAAGGCTACACTCCCCAAGAAGCAGTTCATCTTTTATCCCAACACTGGATATATACAGCAGTTTGTTGCACATTTTCTCTAAAAAATATCCATGAGGAAGCAAAAAGAAACTACCTTCTGAAGGTATACTGTAACATTTCTGATAGTCAAGCTTTGAAGGGAAAAATCAACATCTAAAGAGCCACAACAGAAAATGTCAAAACAGTATTCTGTCTGATGCTGTAGCATACAAAGCTGAGCATTAGCAATATACTGAAGCAGTCTACAGACAGCACGTGTCAGCAGTACTTCGCTCTCATCTGGGTACAGATGTAGAGAGAAGCTTCCAGGACTCTATCCTGCAGTCAACAGCACTTACCTAAAAGCTTACATACTAGAGACATACTAAATTTTGCAAACCTACATGAAGCATGGTGCTGCCACCTCTTTCTGGAAGTTTACTTTAATTAGGCTATTATAAGATCAGAGGAATATTAGCTTTGTGGAATGAGTACAAGTAATTAATATGAGTAAAGTGAGTCAGAGACCTACTCTAATGATAAGATCATGGCATCACCAGATTCTGTCTTGGAAGTAATCAGAAGTGAAAGCAACAAGTGCAAGCACACCACTACATTGTCTACTGGTACATTTCAGAAGTAGCCCATTCTTGCAGGACACATTTGGACGCATTTGTAACAAGTAAATAATTTTAAAAAAAGAAATAAAATTCCTCTTAATTTTACTTCCTCTGCTCAAGGGTCCACTTCAGTATTGTGTCTGATGGGCTTTGGGAGAGCCTTGCTGCAAATGCTGGTATTAATGTTCACTGCGGTCAGATGTCCTGCAGACTTCTGTTGCACTAACACTTATGAAGTGAGGTGACAAAGCAAATTGGTGTGGGGTTTTTTTGTTGTTTTTTTTTTCTCAAGTGCTGACTGGAAAATATGTAAGAGCACATCTACAGTTTCATTAGAAATTGCATACAAAGCACTGGAAAGCAGCCAGGCAGATGTTTGGGAGTGCCACATTCACAAATTAAAAATTTAACTATTTAGAGTCAAGCAAGACTGAACAGCAGAATCAGACCATTTAATTTGAAGTATCTGTCAAGCCACAGCTATGACTGATAAATTCATTTACGGCTTTCATCTCACACAATACTGACAGCTCAATTTCCACATAGTTCCTTGCTCCCCAGTGACAAGCTGCTATATAGAACTGATTAAGAGAAACATAGTACTTTGGCAGATCAGACCCATAGGCTTAGAGGAACACAAACAAACATACTTTTTACACCATTTATCTTACTTGTCTAATGCCAACTGTCTCAAAGTACAGCTATTCTGAATACATGATCAAGCTTCTCTTACTATGACATGGCAACATCTTTTTGCTCCAATAAAGATTATTTCTACAGCTACAGAAAATGACTGCTCTCCCCAGTTACTCTGACAGCAACCAAAAAATATGTGCTGTTAGTTACTTATAAAGATGTGATGGAGAGTCTTCCACTTAAGAGTGATTTTTCCCATGCTAGTTAATAGAAACTGATTAAGGGAATTCTGACACTAACTCTTCTGCCTAGAGACAGGAAGGCACAGTACAAGGTTTTGCAGATGAAAGGGAACACCACCAGAAGACGCTCTGTTCAGCCTGGAATGTGACTGGAACAAAACTGATAGGAGGAATATAACACTGACATACACGGATGGTTGCCCTTCACATAAATGTTATTAAATCTAAAATGCATGTATGTGTATCAATTATTTGACAACTCATAATAGTTGCAAGGAAGATGTGTATCGTTAACACTGTACATATCTTAGCATTCTACCCACATCAGATCGATAAAAGCCACTAGTATGAAATTTCAGACACACCTATGTATGGACTCAAAAACAGAGCTTGGTCAGTTCCTAATAAATTAATCTGCCTTATCTGGTAGCAGATTATCCACAGACAAGTCTAGGAAGATACAAAATTGTTATTTATATTTCACATTTGTCAGTATTTTTATATATACGTGTGTGTGTATATATATACACACACTCATATATATGTAATTGTTTGATATAGCCAGTTCTTTCTATATCTACATATCTATATCCAATAGTCTCAAGAAAACCTGAGCTGTGGCCACTCGATTTTGATGGAGCAGAGAAATTGCACAGTGTCCTCATCAGAACTTCTTCCCCCAATTACTCATCCTGGGCAGTGTAATACATTTAGTTCATTAATATTCAGAAGGTTCTCCTGCTTCAGTCACTTCGATTGATGCTGTTAATGGTAATGAACTATGGAACAGAGTAAATGGTGAGTGACAACATGCTGATGCAGCCTCCAATAACACATGCAGGATTAAACAAATGAACAAACAAAAAAAAGCCTTAGAACTTACTGTCCAAAACTTTATGAAGTACTGCAAGACTGTAGCAGCAACAAACAGACAGTACAGTAAGGAATACATTAAAAACAGGAGGAAGAATTTGTAGTTAGAAAATCCCACACAATTATTCACCCTAGAAGGAGGGGAAAGAGAAAGAGGTTACTATGATATACAAAAAATAAAATAAAATAAAAAAACAATACATTCAGCTTTTGCAGAGCATAACGTGTATGATGTCAGTGGTGTGTCCAAAACAGTCTGACACTAGTGTTTCAGAAGCAATTTAAACCACCATTTTGAATGAAGTCTCTTTCCTTAGGCCAAATGATCTGGGCCCCTTATGGAAATTTTGCCCCCCACGACGTTCTACAGGACAGGACATGAGCTGGCAAAGCGTATGATACATACAGTCTGTATAGGAAGCGTCTCACACACTATGAACTAACTGCAGTCATCGTGGAAGATAATATGAGCCTCTCCATCAATTTCAGTGGATGTTGCTTTGGTTACAAAACCACCTTCAAGTCAACTACTGACAGCAGTATTTTTATAGGGACAGCAGATAATGTTTTTACTGACTACCAGTGAATACAAACTGCAGAAAAGTAACTGTCTGAGTGGTCTTATGTATCACCTAGAATTGAGAACTGATTTTCACAGTGTAGTGGGTATCTTCTCTACTGGTAACAACACCAAACTAAACAAAATAAATAAATGCCATTTCTCATAGGTCTTGTTAACGGCAGGGTTTCTCTATATAACGAGAAACTTCATGATTTGGGCTACTGGGCCTACAACCCTATGTTGCAAGACACATTAGGAACAGATTTATTTTCACATATTAAAGCCTCAAGAAGTTCTGTTAAAATCAAGTTTTACTTTGAAGTTGCATTTAGGAAGCAGCATCTAATTCATTATGTAGGACCTAATTCACCATTATTATACTGGTCTTTCTTTGTTTTTATAAACTTACCATGGACAGTGGTGGTCCATTTTTAGTACACATCTGAAAGATACAATTTCCAGTAAGTTAAAGCAAAAAATACATTTTCTTTCTAAGATACATACTTTCAGCTTCTACAGGTTTGGGGGTTGTTTTGTTTGGTTGGTTTTTTTTGGTGTTTTTGTTTGTTTGTTTGTTTTAAGTATTTTGCCCCACTGTATGCTTTTAAAGTCCTTCTCAATCATGTCAATTCTCTGTATTATAGCAGCCATCCTTTCAGCCAAAAGGACCAAGTAAGATTCAAAAAAGTTATGAAGAGAGTCTCTTAAACTAACATGACAAGCACTACTGAGCAACACCATGTAATAGTTCATTAAGCCATACTAGTTTTACATGCACTATGAGAGAAAACGAATCCAAAGGACCCTTCAGAGTTGTGTGGATAAGGTATGTCAGTCTGGCATTCACTTCAACTAAGTCCGCCTTAGTGCTATTTTTGCTACCTTTTTTTGTTTGCTGCTTGTTTGTTTTTTAAAGCTAATTGAGGAAAAGAGCAGCACAGTGGACAATATGAATAGTCCACGTGCCATTTTCATCCAGTGTTAGTATAAGGACAGATACTAGACATTTCAGACACATAGACATTCACTGTATTTGCTAACAAATGTGATTTTAGCCAAAACATCGGTATTAAGTTCTTCAGTTAACTAGATTTCCTCAAGCTCAGCCTACTGAAGTCTTACTCATAGCCTCAGTCTTCAGTGCCTCTACAGATTTCTCTGATGATTCAGAATGAAGCTAGGGAATAGCAGTGATGTCCCTGAAATGGTTAAGGCATGCGATTCCACTGTCAATCTTTGAGATAAAGATTTTTAGCATTATTATTAGCACACATCTGTTTCAAGGCTGCAGAAGCAAGATACAGTAAGAGTTCTATAATAAGCATTTGCTGGTGCTGTGGTGCTGGTATCTCAGACCTGCCTGCCTTTACTGTGAGTCACAGACTTATTTACTTTTTTTTTTTAAAAACGTAAATACCGTTTTACAAAGCCACAAGCAGGTTTCCTAAAAAGTTGTGCCACTTTGGACAATAGGGCTGCAATAATAATATTGCACCAACAAGAGGAACTTTGCTTTTTCATGAAATCCAAGTACTGAGTGTCTGAGAGAGAAGCAAATAGTAAAACCTGCTGTCATGCAAAGGACTGATACACTGAAGACATGAACACACTGAAGAGATGATCATGGGAGAGAGAAAATCCATCATTTGAGATTCACTAACTTACATGTCACATGCAGAACAGTGGTGGCAGCGGTCAGGTTTGATTAGCTGGCATCGATCACAGTATCTGATTGCTGCATTCAAGTGGCAAGGGTCAAGTCATTAGAACTCATTTAATTTTGCAAAGGTTTTCCCCCTTAACATGAACTGAATCTTAAAGAGCTTCCTGCCCTCCCCTGCCATACCTGTTCTCACAGACACGTACCCGCTCTCATATGATAAGTACTTTTGAGCTTTTTAAGAAATGTAACATATGAAAGTATTTAAAACACTTTCATCTATTACTACTGTACTGAGTCCATTTCCATTTACTCTTTCACTTCCCAGTCTTCCCATCCTTCACCCTCCAGCACTGATCCCCTATCACCTGCTTTCTTTCACCTCTGGACAGTGTACTCGGGCATCCCACTGTGAAACTACACTCTTTCAGCAAGACAACCTTCTGCATTAGTTTTCTCTAGCCTCTTCAGCAAACAGTCATCTACCAGACTGTTCAGTAAATCAGCTCTTCCTCATCTTTCCTGGATATTTTTAAACAAGCCTTCAGGCTCTTCTCAATGGATATAAGACACCAGCACAGGCAGTTTGCAAGGAGGAGGAAGGCCAACACCTACAGCTAAGCAGAACTGCTAAGAGCTGGCAAGAGCTTCCCAGACCACTCCAGGAACTTAAGACTGGGATTCCCTTAAAGGGAGGCTTGTATTCAAAAAAGCCAGGTGTCCTTAGGCTTTGTTTGGAAAGCCACAGTAAACTTTGGTAACAGTTATTCTGAGTAGTTTATGTTTTCTGAAAACTCTACAGGGTTGCTAGTTTCAAGAAAGAGAAACAGATATATATACATATAAAAGCTAGATTTTTTAAAAGAATATACATATGTATAAGACAGCAGTTTCACAGATCATTCTCATATAACTTGGAATAAAAATGCCTATATATATTAAAGGCAAATACAGAAATAGCCCATAACTAGCTTTGTACTGAATTACAGATAGGAATGAAACATTTATTCGTTCTTAAATTCTAGCCTTAAGTATGATGTTTCTGCTCTTGCTGAACTGATACAGCTCAGAAAAATAAGGGGGATATAAATGGTTATAAAATTGACTAAAAAGTGTCTTTTTCTCTATTTCTAGCTGCATTAGCTGAATTTCTCTGCTGGGTTTATTTTTTATAGCCACAATTAGATATAAATGTTATCTATCTATTGCTAGAAGAGTTTTTTGGTTTTGTTTTTTTTTTTTTTTTAAATTCCAAATACTGGCTACATGTTGAGATCCTCAGACAAAGGACTCCAGTTTCTCTTGAGGGAAAAAAAACAACAGCACAAACACATAATGAAACAAGGTCATGGCCTTTGCAATATGTGCTTAATACATTGTTCATTCAGTGACACCAAATGAATTTCACTGAATTAAACTAGCAGCTTCAGGAGCACAGAATTATCTTTATCTCACCTCTGGATGCTGTTGTCGTATAGATAGGCAAGTCTTTAGCAGCTCTTCTCAAAATCTCTTGCTGGGATTCTGGTCTCTCTTCTTTTTCATATTGTTCTTTATCAGCTTTTGACAAGCAGAACTAGGAGGGAGGGAGAAAATGGAATGGAGGGAGGAGTTTAATTATTTGTGTTCTAGTCAAGCTCCATGGAAAAGACCCTATGTATCTTAATCCTATGTCTTTGGACAAACCCCACCCACCAACCCAAAAAACCCCATATAAATTAAAAAGAATGCTACAGGAATTACACAATATCCTTAAAACTCCATGATAGTCTTGGGCATATTTTAAAGAAAATAATCTTCATCTCTGTTCCATTATCTATAGCATTTTCCCTTCAACACAAAGGCAGGCAGAGACTCAAGGGAGTTTTAAGAAGGCACAACCTTTCCTTTAATTCCTGATAAGCATAAATTAAGTGATCTGTGAATAAGAGGAAGGTGCAACAGTCCTTTGTTGCTACAGGGCACTGAAATCCTCTTATTCCCCTTCCTCTCTCTGACTTCAAGAGGGATACAAACCAGAGCAGGGTGAAAAGTGTGTGTGTGTGTGACTTCATGGCTACAGCACAGAATTTGGAAGAGTTTAACTAGAATTTTTACCGGGGAGTAGTCAGCACTAGTCTCAAAATCCATGAGCTGTAACCAACTTCAGCAAAGCCTGAATAGTTTGAGAGAGAGTTACAATTCTGAGTAAAGCATGAGGAACATTCCTGTTCAAGCCTCACTGAAATGTAAAGCTTTACTAGAAGAACCTGGAGAGCTTTTACTCACTTGTGAAACATGTAGTTGTGTATCCACTGAAATTATGAGCTTTACCATTAAGCCCCACAAAACCCAGTGTGCTGACAAGCCCCTGTGGAGTGGGGGCTGAACTCACTATTGACTTTGGTATTTTTCTGTTCCGAAGCACTTTTAAACTCTGAGCTTCCTGCATGGACTACAAGAGCCCTTTTTATGAGCACATATAGACAAAGTATTCATGGTAGTGAGTGGAAAATGCTGTGTGTGCAGCTGAAACAAAAATTGGCTTAGTGTGGTTTAATATGACCATATTTTCCTACCAAGAACATGTATACGATTAGTTCACATGGGTTTTCCTCTCATCCTGTACTTTTTCCTCTTTTGGATTACAGTCAGTTGGCAAGCAACAATGAAGACTTCACTTACAGAAAGGAGGAAGCAGTAAGACATTGCTGCAGTTTCTCTGTGTTATTCAAGCAAATTGCCTCCTATCTCACAGAACCTAGTTAAGCCTCCTGTTACATATAGTATCATCCCAGTTATTGAGCCTACCCACCATTTAAGGGTGAAACATGAAACATAATCCCCTTTTAAATGATCAGAAACTAGGATTAATCTATACAAAGGGTGAAATTAAAGTTTAACATTTCAGTCATCACCAAGTTTGACCTCATTTTTTAATCTTCATCTCTAAAATAGATATTTACTCAAATATGAAAACTGGAGATGCTCACATCAAAAGTGTAAGACAGATATGAAGCATCATGCCAGCAAAGTGGTGCAATATGCCTTCCTCCCTACTGCCTTTGTGAGTCTGCTAGGTGACCTAATGCCTGTCTCCATGACCTGCAATCAAGCAAAGGTTGCATTAAACATGAAATGCTACTTCTAGATGACATTTCTATGGTAAACCATTAATACAGAAAACGAACTAAATCACAAGATTTAAAACTTTTAATTTGTCCAAGTAACATCATAATAATACTCAAAAAATCCTGGATAGAATTTTGGTTTTCTGGAGAGCTATATTTCTGTTCTAATTTCAGAAAATAATAGGGCCATGAGACCACAGCCTCTTTGGACAATGGCAGGATATGTTCAAAGACATCAAAAGTTATCTGTTACCACATAGCTAACAATTTCCAATGAGGTTCCAGCAGTTCTTATTGAAAACAGAAAGAGTCCCTTTGTTTCCTTCCTCTTTCTGGATCTTGTATAATGTTGATTGTTCTTTCTTATGACAAATGTACAGGAATTACACTAAGACAACAGCAGCTGCAGAATCTTTTTTTAGTTCAACAGTAAGATCACAGGATACTATTTGTTTTGCAAGAATGGCTAATTTGAATGACTAAAAATATATACGTTTACACTCTCATACAATGGGGAGATTTTGAAGTCAGGCTTGTTTTTAAGTATAACCAGCATAAATTACTCACTGGTAGATAAACAGAAGGCACTTGCCCAGAAAGAAAATTGGTGGTGGGTTTTTTTGTTTGGCTGGGTTTTGTGGGGATTTTGGTGTGTGTTTTTTGTTGTTTTTGTGGGGGTTTTTGTATTTTTTTCCTTTTTTTTTTTTTCTTTTTAAAGCTAGCTGTAGAAGCAAATTGTATTAAATCTGATCTACCCCCACACTTGATATAGGAAATATTCATTACATGCCATATGTCCAAACCATCCCTTTCACTCACTGAATATGAAAAGCTTGCTACATCATGACTGTAACTACAGGATAAGTACTGTCAGAAGAAGTTTCCTATTATTGAAGAATCCAAGCAGACAGCAAAAGTTACTAGACATTAACTTTATGAGCAGCTCTAGTTCATACAGCTTTACAGAACCTGAAATAACACAGTTCCAACCACATTTTAATTAGCTAACCTGCTCAACTTTATCATTTTCCTGCAGAACCATCCCAGATAAAGTCAAAACAAACCACCCTGAAGACAAGTCTGTTTGAATTTTTAGGTTTAACAATTCAGTACTACTCTTTTTGCCTAGCTAAACAGCAGAATAATCTCTAGCTTTTTTCATTTTATATTCTGTAGCTTTAAGATACAGATCTCTAAGCCATAATTAAGCACTGCAGAGCAGTGTTTGCTTTTCCTTAGACACACGGTTTTAACTCCTTTCAAAAATGTTTAAGGTTGACATTAGCACTGAAAGTCAGTCTTGCCAAAAATAGAATAAAAATTCAACCCCCATAGAGCAACCAAAGCCTCAAAGAGTTTAGCCAATTTAAAAGCTTTATAAAACCAAGGAAGGGAAGGGAAGTATTTTAAATTTGGTGCCCGTATTTATCTTTACATACACACACCTTAGAGAAAACAGAAAACAAGGTAATCCGTCTCAGGCTTATTGCAATTAATACTGTTCTTTGTCAAAATAAAACTTTTTATAGTCATCATACATTCTTTTGCCATTATATAGAGGTCCTTTATGTATTCACTTCTCAATTGTCCCTAAACCTTAAGCCTTGACTTAACTATTAAGTGGTTCAGTCCTCCAGATTATGAGTATACATTGCATTACTATTTTTTCTTACCCAAACAAAGGTCAAAACTGCCTAAAATGGAAACATAAAAATGGTGTCACTGTAGTTACCAGTTTTAAAAATTCCAGGTTTCAAGCAAGCTACTTCATAGCAGAGCACTGTACATGATCGTCAAACTTGTGATGAATTAAAGGCATATTTTGTGTAAGGAAATGTCATCACACAAAGTATACAGTATTTTAAGAGTAACTTGATAATTTTCATTCATGATACACAGTCATGCCGTTCTATTTTAGATAATGAGAAGGGAAAGGTGAATCATGCAGTACTGCTAACAAGTTTCATCACTGAAAACAGTTCAGCTATTTATAAAAAAGGCATTGACATTTCTCTAACGTTATATTTACCTCATTAGAGGGGGATGCAGGATATGTGAAAATTGTCTTCCAATAGGACCATACAAACATGACAAATGACAGATGAAAAACCATAAGGTAGACAACTGCAATAAAATACAAATAAGAGTTGGGTGAATATAGCTGAAAAGAACAAGAAATAAAATCCCTGAGCTTTGATGAGGGCTAAACTACTATGCTATGAATCACCTGATAAAATTAAGTTATATTAAACCCGTTTCCCTGGGTAGACTTAGCGCTCTAGGAGTGCTCACCTAAAGAAAAAAAACAAACAAAAAAACCACCAAATGTGATGGTTGCTATTCCTCAACAATATAATAAGCTTTTATGTACAATTCCAAAACAGACTTTGAAGGGGGAAAAAAACCCAACAAACCAACCAAAAAAAGCCAGAACTGAACACCGCTTCACCTGTGGCATGTAACTGACTAACCAATTTGGATAAAGATGATACAATTCCATTCTAGATTAAAGTATTTGATAACTGACCTATGGAATTCAATTTAATTTCCACTCCTAATAGAAACAGCATAGTATTGTGCCATTGTAGAAGGCAGCGGTCATCAGTGACAGTAAAAATTCCAAGCCATGGGTTTGGAGAGGACTGCAGTCCAAGGTGGGGGCTAGCTATGAGTTAAAAATCATCTGATTATCTTCTTTCAAATCATCAGAGGAATATAATCTGGAAGAGTCCTGCTATTACAGTCACAGTAGCAACAAAATGAGGGTGGCTTTAGGAAGGAGCTCAATCAGTTTATGAATGGGTCTGTGTGATGCGGTTGCCTTAACGACCAGAGACCCAGACCTTACGACCTGGGAAGCTTCTTCCAATCTTGCTTCCTCTAACAGTTTCTTTTACCACTTGTTAAAAGCAAACAGATCAGTTATGCCAGAACAGCAAACCTCAGAAAAGAAGTCATACCAAACATTTACATTATTTTCACTATATTATCTTCAGTTGCAGGAAGAAGGAAGCTTGACCTACTTTCCCATGTACATAAAGAGAGTCCCTTTAAGAAGCCGTATGATACACTTCATGGATGGCAGAACAGGCTCAAAACTTTGGGAACTTCCAAGAGCTCAGAAAATGCTTGTGTACAGTCACAGAAGATGTGGTCTTAATTCATCACCTTTCAGGATTTCCATTGCTTGTTGCAGTAAAAAAAACCCAAACAAACTGTATTTGAGCTTTCTTCAGAGAATTACAGTTTTTACCTTTGCCTCTGACTCCTCCAACCTTACAGATAGATATGGCAAATTTTCAGTTGTGGAGCTGACTGAAAATGCAAGAAGCAAAACCTTTTTTCTAAAGCCATCCTAAAACTGTCATCCTGATAGGAAAGAATTTGTATCACTGTACCAGGCACTGCATAATTAGAAATTGTCTGTTACTGAAAATCTACTATACACATTCAAACATAATGCAGTTCAGCAATTAAAGTATGAGAAAATGGTTTGGAAAAAAGGAGAAACAGACACAAAGTTGGAGTGGAATTAGCTGCACAGATCAGAGCTTCAGGGGAGAAGAAGATGAGAGGAGCTGAATAGAAGGAAAGAGGAAATGAGATGCAGAGGAGGGCAGGGCACAGCAAAACTAACTTATATAGTTATTAAACAGTTCTATTCTGTTGATAAAAATCACCCCCTGAATTCAGATTCTTTGAAGGATTATTTTTAGTGCACACACAATACTTCAAACAGCAGAACCTCAAAAGTGTTGTCACAGGCTCTAAATGTCCCAACAACACACAGAATAACAGGTACCAAGGGTACAGATCTGTGCCAGTGCTAGCAGTATTTAATAGAAACAGGCAGCTGTTAAAGCGCTCTTGCAATAACTGAGAGCTTGCAATCTGTCACCATCATTAAAAGCCAAGGGCCTGTCCTCAGTAGCCAAACCGAAGCAATTTAAGGAAGAGCAAGCCTTTCACAGCTATTCCAGTGATGGGCACCACCTAGTCTAGAGGAGAAAGAGCCTGCAACTGGCAGTCCATACTGGCCCTGTACTGCGTAAATTCTTGCTTCTTTTCCCACTTTTGCGGTGCCATTCCTACTGTGATTTCAGGATCTGTCCTGTCAGTGCTCCCCAAGAAATAAGAGGGAGGGAAGATACCATTTTTGATGGCTTTACTTTGGCAGTTCATCTAGCCACTGTTTTGGGTAGCATAGTACTCCCTGAAGCATCTTGCATCAGTTTCCAGTACAAATATAAACGAGACTCATTTCTATTCAGCTCTTTTTCTTGTAATTACAAGCTAGACAGAAAATACGTCAAAAACCTCAAACCCCAATATCTGCCAGTTTAGTCAGACTCAGAGTCATGAGGAAGTCCTGGCTAAGCTAAGGGAATCCAGGATTCTTGGTGCCATGCTGTAACCAAATGAAGTCACTTCTCCTTAAAGGCACTGATGCATATTAGAACGTAATTTATGCCCTCAGGAGGACAATGTCTTAAGACATGCTCTCAGAATCCTCCTAAAATATGCTAAGGCCTCCTAAGATTTGCCCTTAACATGCTTTTCTGAATCATTCTTAATACTACTTCCAAGACAGAGTTGGATTACAGAAAGGTAATAATATATAACAGAAGTATTTTATATTGTTAAGAGAGATTCACAGTTGACTTTATTCCCCTATCCTAATGGATAAAAATCTAGACAAGAATATGAAATTATAAAGAAACAATTAGCCTTAATGGGGTGAAGCAATAGCCACTAATTTAATCAAAAGTTGTAATTAAGTACTAGTGTAAAAGGATTTGAACACAATACACTGAAATATGGAGCAAAATATACCTGCTAAGATGAACATTATTGATTTACATAGCAATGTTACTGGTACTTTGGCCTTCTGACTCTTCTGATGTTATTTCCTGGCTATTGAGAGTTAGCTTGTAAGAACTTTATAAAAGTTATGATAGCTTTCTTTTCAAATAAAAAAAGACTTCACATCTCATTTTAAGATCAACCTCCATGGTAAAGAAATTCGTGCATACAGGATGCCTATGACATGCTTTAGAATTGAAGATGCAAGAAATGTGCAGGTGACAACTACTAAAAGCCTAACAGTCAGGTTCCAACGATGCTGTCAGTCTCATTAATTAATCAAGTATTTTTCTTCTCTAGATTTAAGAGCACCTGCTTCAGTCAGACAGGCACCACATTTGTATGAAAGCCAGAGACCTGACTATCCAACATCAACATCAGTGCTCTGCCAGGCTTCCTTATCTGAGACATGGATCTTGCCTTTCCAGAAGAAACTAGAAAGTGAAACTTATTCATATACAGGTCAACAGTAAAGCACAGCAGCAATCTGCAGAATTTTGTGAAGTCTAGGTGAAGCCCAGCTGTACAGTGTGATGCAAAAATCCAGGGTAAGACACAGCTCCCATCTTGAATTGCTTAGTTTATTTTGGAGTTTTTCCCATTCTTTTACCTCTTCATTAGAGCATGAAAGAGGACAGGTTCCATCAAGGATCCTTCCTTTCACAGTGTTCTCCTGGATGTTCTCCACCAGGAAGAAAACTGCTAGATTAGCTCCAAATTCTATTGCTCTTCTGCAAAAATATTTAAGAGATGAGAACTTCTTACCACTGGTCTCACACTCTGAGGACAGCCCTCTGTGGATAGTCAAAATGCAAATCTATGTTTAATCTACCACTCATGTCCCCCATAAGCTGAAATGAACTCCCAAACAAATATCCCATCAATAACTTCTATTTCTACAGGAAAAAAAAAAAAAATTAAAAAAACCCTGTATTTTGAACTTCTGGAATCTAATTATCCTTTAGACTAGTTTTTGTTAACACTTAAAAGTGGCAGAGCAAGAATGCTGGAATTTTTTTGGTCAGTTTGTATCTCTGTAAGTACTACCCACCGTGGCGTATACTTGCCAAGGCTAATACGAAAACTTAAGTTTCTCAAAACAAGGTCTTAACCACTTGACCTGGAATTTAAAATTATAATGTGCAGCCACCTTTGAAATGATTGCATTTTGCACAGTTCTAACCAGTCCTAAAGAATGGGGTTCTGAGGAATTTGGTAATCTGGTTTGGAAAATAGCAAGCAGTAGAGCAACAATTCTTCCCCTTCCAGAAGTCTTTCAGGTCATAGGATGTGTTCAGGAATAAACAGAAAATGGACTTGTGGATCTGCTGCAGTTCCTTCTCTCTTCTCCTTTTTCTGTTCTTACAAGGTACCCATTTAAAAATATTTGCAAACCTAAATCATAGTTGCATCATGCAAGGTCTTGTCATCATCCCAAGCTTGTGGTACTAGAAGCTAAACAGACTCAACCTCACAATATTTACCTTGTTTCTTAGCACTAATCTACTCACTACACAGAGCTTACATGTAAAGGAGTCCCTTAAGACTTGCATGCAACAAAACTATTCACATCTTCAAAAAAATAAAGAAAATATTACCTTTTTCTGCAGTTGAAGAAATAGTAACTGGAAGAGAAAAAAAAAGAGACATGGTAAGTGCTAAGTAAATCCATATTGAATCAAATATTTAGCTAGAAGTGAGATATATATGAGATAGCTGACTTGTTCCAAAGCGTACTTCAGGTGTTAGTAGAGCCTCCCTACCCCACTGTGGGGTAAAACTGGAGTTAGTTTTCCTCCTGCCAGCTCTTCAGGCTTGGCAAGTCAGTGGAAGATCTGAAGAGATCCAGTTCTCTGCAGTAATCAGTGAGCACACTCCTTTTCACAGACATTAATTAGATCACAATTTATGCATGTTCCTCTTCAGACACGCACCTAGCAGAGTTTTCTGAGTCAACAACTAGGCTAACAGGTGTACCACTGGAAAGCAAAAATTTAAATAAAAGAAGTTCTTACAGAAGTCCCTGTGAAACTGTTACATGTAACCTACTTCCCTCTCTCAGTTTTTTTCCCTACCACTTCTCTCTTTCCGTCACATGCTATTTTTGACTTTTTTCCCCTGACCTGAATTCTTCAGGCATAATTAAAACCTCTCCACTTCCTTCTCTCCTACATCCTCATCTCTTTTCATCTCAACAGCAAATTCTATTGTTCAAATCTACCTTGTATACTGCCTGACTCCTCCTGCCCTCAGACTCCTCCAAAACCTTCACACTTCATTCATCAGTTCAGGTAAGATGCTGAACAGAGAGCTGCTGTACTTATTGGATTGCTTTGTTCGTATCGCTCCCCTCGCTGGATCTCTTCCTTAGACACTGAATTCCTGGAATTCAATGAGGAAATGATCTTTTCCAGACTCTTCATCTTATACAGCAAATTTAAGCTTCTGGTCGTCAGCATGAGCAAAAGGTTAACAGAGCACACCCTGCCTACTACAGTTCACCTCACTCCACAGTCTCTTCTCTTTCAGCTCTGACATTTCTACAGTCATTAGTCTGTGTGACAGTTCAAAAGAGCTTTTTCCTGACGCACACTAGAGTCTTAAATCTGCAGCAGTTCAGTATGTATTGCAGACTTCCTTCTGAAGGATTACTCTGGTCACAGAGGCATGTGTCTCACTTAACTACAGGTATCTGTAATAAAAGGGTCTGCAACTATAATATGCAACCGTGCCTCTTTTTATAGTCAACAAGAGACATAATGAGGTGATACCTCAGTGTATAGATGACCCTTTTTTGTTCAGATATGTGGTTTTGGTTAGTTCCCCCCCCTTCCTTAAAATATCCACTCAGCACCCTCCATCTGTCCATGGAAGCCTTCACAAAGTTAATGGAAAAGGTTCCAGTTCCTTCCACCTAAAGAAGGAAGAAATTACCATTTAGACTAGAACAAGGTTGGCTTCAAACTAGAGGAGGTCAATCCTAAAGAACAGCTTTATTTCATATTAGTTATGCATACTTGCACATTCTCCCCTGCCCCCTCCCCCTGCCGTGTTTCTCTCTGAAACAAGGACACAATCCACACAGAGAAACGGACCCGAAGCACACTTTTACTTGCAAAATATGCACGTAAATATAAGAACACGTCCAGCTGAGTCATGATACAGTCTCAGTACTACTTCACCGCATGCTAAAGAAGTCACATTATTAAAGCAAATCCTAGGAGTGTTTTTGCTTGAAATTTTACAAATGCATTATTTCCCCAGTTAAAACTTTTTCAACAACACAAAGAGAAGATAAAAATCATTTAAAAGGTGGAAATTAAAACAAGCTGGGTGAGTGAATAGGGTTATTTGCTCAACTTCAAAAAAAATACTGAAGTACTTTAGATTAAGTTTTGTCTTTGGCTCCTCATATATCTTAAGTAAACACCTTTGCACACAGCTGGACAAACATGTATTTCCCTAGACAAGAAATATAAAAAGTTCTTAATTATCCTCTAATGGGATGGGAGAACATAGATATTTATAAAACTACAGCAATTTTTTGGTAAGTAATTCTGGTTAAAGCACTCCATAACCTGTAGCCTCACTTCTGCTCTCAGCACAAACCAAAATTGTGAGTCAAATTTGATGTTTGAAGACTCAAAATAATGAATAGTCTTTACATGCAGAAAAAAAAAGCTTAAGATTATATCACCTGTGAGACTTCATCAAAAAGATCCCTAAATAAACTTCATAAAAATTAATTAAAGCTTCACAGCACCAGGAAGATAATTTTCTCTTTCGTATCTAGGTCCCTTAGGTCAGAATGCAGTTATTAGACTGTGCAGAACAATTTTACTTCGGCAAACTCCTGCAGTTTGAGGTAAAAGCCAACACTGAAAGGCTTGTGATTGTCATCCTGCCTTGTCATCCTCATGAAACAAGTAATAAAAGATGGGCAGTTCTCTTCTGTCTCAGTTCATGCAAGTTAAGTGTTTCTGTTATATCCCTTTCGTTGTTGTTACTCCCATGTCAAATAAATGGACAACAATCCTACCATTCGTCCAAATTCACTCAGCAAATGGCAAATCAACCATTTTACAGGATCTTTACGCTACATAGCAAAGCCTTCCTTTAAATAAGTTAATATTTAATCTTTACATAAACCAGACCTTTAAGTATTTGCTAGGCTGGCAATGTAACAAGCAGCTTTATACCATCAAGAAATCAATTCCAGCTTTTGAACTCTGGTTCAGGGAAAAAAAAACCCACAGAATAATACATTACCACTGTGGCCCTCCATACCTGGCCTGTAGTTCAAGTCACAAGCTTCGCTCTCTGTGGCTTTTCTCCTCTACTGCTTCTAACTACATCGATACTGCCATCAGCTTCTGCTAAATTAGTACGATTTTTACTTCAAACATTTCTAAAATACAGTTTCTTGTTTGGGGGGTTGGGATGGGGGGAAAAAGCAGTGCTGCCTTTTTGCTTATCAACATTTTTTTGAACAAAATAAGCACTGCATACTATTTATATGTTAACCTCAGGATGCAAGAGCAGTATACACTATATCAGATGCATCAGCACAAGTTACCACCTTCAGCACTGCAATCAACACAAACCTGTCCATATTTCAGGAATGTAAGCATTGCAAAACAGCTGTTCTTTTGAGGATTTTAAAATGTATCCCTATATTAGTCTACTGCTCAGCTACAAAAGGAAAAATAAGAACAAAAATATTCTTAGGACTGGCTTCTTAAAATTACATTTCTGGTTTCTCAAGAAGACTTACGAAGTTCTAGCAAGATATTAGGGAAGGATAAAAATACGGACAGTGAGAGCTGCAGTTCACTTCATTGCAAAGAGCTCAGAAGCCAGTGAGTTTCCACTATGGCCTCTTAATTTCAAAGGATTCAACATCTCAGCATTTCAGCACCAAGCAAGTCGAACACAGTGAATGAGCTCTGTCTGACTGCAGTGCAGGGCTTTACCTTGGCTACCTCAGGGTTCCCAAAACGGACCCAACTAAGCAAGGCTCTCAGCAAAGCCTGCCTGTGAAAAGAGGTAAACAAGCCTACGATGCACTTCATGCTGCTGCAGCTTGTGCAGGGATGTACAGGTCCAATACACTCCACCAGCTGGTCCTGCACCACTGAGCAGCTTACACATTGGACCTCCCAACACTCTGGGGTCACTGCAATAGGAAGAACACAAAACTAAGTATGTGGTTCCATTTTCTACAGAATACTACCTCCAAAATACATGATACAGCCTTTCATTAGGTTGGATTCAAATGCACTTTTTAGCTTGGTCCTCTTAGAGGGTAAGCAGAAATTCCAGGTTCGACTCTAACAGAGGAAAAAGTTGTCTTAGTTTTGATTTAGACACCTAGCATCACCCCTGGCAGAAAAGACACTTTTTCTTTCATGACCCCAGTTGTTCATTACACCTCTTTCTAGATACTCTTCCTTACATTGTTGTTTGTTATCTTTCATCTCACCTATGTCACAAGAATGAAAGAGGCGGAAGCCTATAGATTATCACAGGAAACAATCCTGCAGACATAGGGACATCATTAGTTGAGTAACAAATGAGACTGGGGGGAAAATGTCATTTGTTGGAAGCATACTTCTTGGAATATGAGCTGACAGAGGTGCAAATTTCAGAAAGCTTTGGAGAACTGTTTTAGCTGCTTCAAGGAAAGCTCCCAGAACATCTTGGAAGAACTTGTATGTTTAGAGAGCTAGTTTGCTTTCAGTTTCAGGCTTATTTTCAGGATTGCTATGAAGTGTTCAAGCACCTTTCAAATCACTGCATAATAGGAAAAAACCCAATCTCTCTATTCTGAGGCAAAGAGGTGGAACGATCTGCCAAGACCCTGCAAGAGGTGGAATGATCTGCCAAGACCTTGCAAGAGGCATGCTAAAAGACAACACATTCGCCTTCACCGTGGAAGAAAATAACCCCACCACTCTACAAAACCCACACACCACATCTCCCTACTCTCCTAAAAGGCATGTTCCAGTCAAAGCCAGATATGCTCCTTGCAGAGCAAGAAATTCAACTGCAACTAATGTACAAGTATAGAAAAGGAAAAGGACTGATCTTATTACTGACACGCTATGTTTATTTCCCCCTGTCCTCTCCCAGGATGGCTCCTAGCAGAAGCCATACTTTGGCTATACTGCAGCCTTTTCACAAATCTCAAGAGTAACATTCACATTTTGGCTGACATTCCTCATGGGTGGGAAGAAAGAGTGATAAATGTGCAATTGCATCCCTTCACCAGATGTACAGCCTTAACTTTGCTCAGTTTTTAAGGAAAAGGGTTAATATATATATATAGATGCATACACACACACATAGATATTTCCAGAAGTTACTAGTACTGAAACTCACCAGAAACTCCCCACAGGCACTACCCTATCTGCAAAGGCAAGCACCACTGACATTATCTCAAGTTTTTCATTTGTTCAGAGAATAGCATTTAATTGGAAGTATAACTCAGATTTATGGTAACATAATTCCCATTTGCAAATGCAGACCTTAATCACTCACAAGTAGATGGCAGAGACATCACTTACTGACACAAGTGGAACAATGAGTGAATTTCCCTGAGCAAATACTCATTTGACTTCTGTTACAGGGCAGCATCAGAGCATGAAGACCTTAGCACCTCTCCACTCTTCTCTAAAAGCCACAATTCTATGACCTTTCCACACTGAGCTATTCCGTGTTTCCTGACTGGTAGGCACCCACTAGGTGCTTTCTTCCCTGAGCAGCAAGGAGTTGTTTTTAGACAAATGACTCAAGACAACTGAGTTGACAGCATCATGTAGCCAAAAGCCAACGCAGGAAGATGCTGCCAGCTCCCTGGCAAAAGGCTATGGGGACTCGGGAACTGTGCACATGACTTGCCACCAGTTGGAATGAACGTCCTCTGCAGAAATTGGAGCCATATGAACGTAGAATTGTTTTATCTTCATATGATGTTAGACTGATGTATTTTTTTTACTCCAGTTCTCCAGGAATAGGACACGGGTTTCCCCCCAATGCACTGCTAGATAATTCAGAAAGTAATATTTTATAGAACGGTGAGGCAGGAGAGGTGGCTCCACAGGCCTTCATGCTGTGCTGGCATGAAGAAGTATGCACTGCCACACTGTGTGCCTGGCAGTCGGCAGCATGGGTGCACCATCGCCCAGTCTAACACAATGCTTGTCTCAGAGGCACCACCTGTGCAGGGGAGTATGAAGTTACCCCTCTTAACCATCTACCCACGCGCATGGTTTGTCCCCTATGGCAGACAAACAGCAAAAGCAAGCGCTTGCCTTCCCAGACACTTCAGGTTAGGTTTGAACTACCAATAAAGGCAAGTTTGAGTGATCACAACAGCAGGGAATTGCAGTGATGAATGGTGAACGGCAGTGAATGGTCTCTTGCTGTCCTGGGTTACACACAGTCATGAGAGGGAAAAGAAACCCTGCCAGGGCCACCGATGCCTTAAGGCAGTGCAGCCGTTTCCACAAGCACACCACAAGCACATGAGCTAGAGTCGAGACTCTTCACACACACTGTGCACAGCAACACCACTTGAGTGAGCTACTTCGCTTCTTCAAGTGATCACAAGATGATGCCTTCAAAGGCACTGCAGGGAGTGTGTGTGGGGGGAGAAATCTGGGGTGGGAGGAGAAAGGAGGAAGAAAACGCAGCCAGGGAAGAGAGACCTTGCTGCAAGGGCGATGCTCTGTTGTTTAATGGCCACCAGATTTTTTTATGTTGATTATCACCCTGCCCGTTGCTACAGGATTCAAAGAAGCATTATCACAGGGACAGGTAAAATGAATTAATATTTCAAATGAGGCAGTTCAAGCTGCACTGTAGACCTTTTTTGTTATTTGTTATCAGGCGTCATTATGATTTGTCATATGGTTAAAACAATATTAACACAATTCTTTCACTGTAACGAGTAACTTTGAGCAGCCAGAGGCTTGCTGCCCAGAAAACATTCTCTTATCACAATAATAAAGGAGTTTTTATTTAGCCAAGGTCTTTTCAGCCTCAATGCAGAGTACGTGCATAAATACAAAGAGGGCTACAGCAGAAATTAGCATAATCAATGCAAGATACTCCTTTGGTACTGAGTTACATTTAGCAATGAATTAAGCTATGACAACTGAAAAGATTTCTGCTGTATATTCTGGGAACAGTGAATTCTGTGCTACCACTTCCACAGTTCAAAAACACAACTACGAAGGCAGCTGACTTCTGGAACCCACAAAATCCTACAGATGGCTCCTTACTTCTGCCTCTACAAAATATTCTTGAAAGTTATACCACAGGTCTCCTAATGGTCTTCTCACTGAGGGTACCTGCACATTTTAAATTATTTCAAAACCAAGAGTTACGCTTGGTTAGGATGCAGGAGGAAGTGTTGCCAGGTCTTAACCTTGCTGTCCCGCAGTTGTGTCCGCACTAAGAACCATAAGGTATTAAGAAACGTATCAGCCCAAATAACAGAAGGCTTTTTCTGCATATGAAGTTAGCATTCAGCTGCAGCAACCTACCAGGTTTGTTGTCCCTGAAAAGCCCTATTCCCTGAGAAGCACTATTCACTTTCAATTTACCATAATTGCTCAAAGAAACCTAATGTAATTTGATTTTCTTCAGCTATTTAATCACTATTGCCACTGCTCATTCTGTTTGCATTTTGATGGATTTTAAACCCTAGCATTACTTCTTAAATGCTTTCCTCAGCTGCTTACTCAAATTACTGGACTTTCTTCATTCAGTTCTTTCCCAAAATTTCTACTTTATCATAACAATAACAGCTTTATCACTCAGTAGTTTGGAAGTGCTGCACATAAATTGTTTGCAATATTGCCTTTAAGCTATCAGACACAGCCAAAAGAAAGCTTGGTTTCTTCTTGAGAGACAAAGAGAGCTCTTACTTGCACGAGTCAGTGAGCTATGCTCCCTCTGCCGCATTGGGGAATAGGAAAAAAAAGAATCAGCAGAAAGGCATGGAAACTCAGAAGCATCTGAGTGGAGCTAGCTTAAGTCCACACCACTAATTAATTACATTTACATTTGAAGGAGGGGTATTTACACTCAGGCTGGCCAGATCAAGCTCACAGTAACACTACACTAGAGTATCTGGGTATGTGAAAGAGCTTTTTGTGTTAGAAGTAACTCCAGCGGTTCTGTAGTTAAGACACTACCAGGACACTTGCAAGAAATAGGAGAGACAAACAGGATAATCAGCTGGTGTTGACAGAGTGCTAGTATCGTATGTTGTACAGAGTTGTCTGATGCATGCTGCACAAGATTAGGTGTTCTGCAGTTAACAGTAGAAATCATCAATATACTTAAAGTAAAAAAACAAAACAAAAAAACTCGTCCAACCAAAAAACAACATACAATTCATTCTCGTAACAGAATTTTTCAGGTAATTAAGGAGCTACCATCAGAAAAAGGAACACTCTTCACTAATTCATAGTTGTGACTGCCAGTCAATACCTGCCTTGAATATTAAGGTCAAAGCTGACTGTCTTATGGCTCAGAACACTACTAGTAAATCCATTTACTTCTACTCTAGACAGCTGAAAATAGAACGACAGTCTTTATTTAGCTATTCCGCACAGCTGTGAGGTATGACAGCAGAAGAGCAGAGGTACCAGCCTGTGGGGAACAAAAATTCGAGACACAGCTGCTGTGACCTGCAGACATGAACCATTGCCCAGTGGCAAGAACATCAGCAGACAGTAGGGATCTGCTTTGTTAATCAGGCACCCTTCTTTGCATTTAGCTTCAGACTCTTCCAAAATCAGTTGTCTCCTTACTTACTGGCCCTGTTTGCAACAAGTGTTTGCTCAATACTAGGATAAAATCTCCTTGAAAAACTCCGTGGATAAAAATCTCCTTGTAAATCTCATTACAAAGTATTAGGAACCTCAGAGATGCATTAGGGCTCCCATCACAAAGCACTGGATCTAACAGAGCAGGACTGGCAACCTCTAGCAAAAAATGAGTTTGATGCATGCATGACACCTACTAAGAGAAGTAACTTTTGCTGACATCTTCCTAGAATATCACATATCATAATACAGTTGCAAGAATATCTACATTTGCAGGTGAAGTACTGGAGTATAATACACTGGTGGGAAATAATGTTTGTGAAGAACAAGAAATTATTGCCACTAGTTTTAACACATAAGTCAGGAACCATCTTGAGTTATGAAAAGTTAGATCAGGAAAGTGATTAATTCTAAACATTTAAGACTAAGTGTGCAGTGACCCAGACCCTTAAACTTGGTGTCTCCTGAAAAGCTACACAGAAACATAAACTGGGATGGGATCAGGAGGTACAGACGCTTGCCTGAAGACTCCAGAGAAGCTGTGCAAGCAAGAGGAGCACGGTGTCAGCAGCAGGAAAGGAGACTATCACAAAACCAGGCAGCTGAGGCATGGCAGCACAGCTCCTGATGCCTTGTATGTGCCTAATGGCCAGACTGTCGTTTCTGCTCATGAACAGATCCCTGGTTCCACTCCTAACGGCTCCTTGGCAATAGGGTTTCCCAAGTGGCTCTGCAAGTGTGAGAAGTAGGGAGAAACATCGAATCTTTACAAGTTTGAGAATGTAAATAGAAAAAAGTCACACAAAAGAGAGAAAATGACTGAATCTAGTGTTCAATGGTCTGTAAGCTTCCCTTTGTCTAAATTCATAATTTAAATTATGAATTATTAAACAAGTTCAAGCCTACCGTCTGCACCAACTGTCCTTTAGCTTTATCTCTGCGGGTATCTACCCTGCAACACAGCAAGTAGTATCTCTGTATGCAATTACCAGGCTCAACTCAAGCTTTTTAAAATATATACTTATTTAAAAAACAACAACATGAAACTTAAGGAGCATTAGATTAAACTGATAAAAATACACACACACAAAACATCCCCACAAAAATCCTATGCACAACTTGCATCCTTTTCCAGATACAGTAAAAAAAGACCTGCATGTTAGTTACGTAGGATTTTTCAAAACAGAACAGAAATCAAGTTTTGATGTTTTGGGCTCCTTTGCGATGTTCGGGTAAATCCGCATGTCACAAACCCATAGATGTGAAAGCCTTCAGGTACCATCAATCCCAGCATTGTGGAAATAATACACTTTGCTTCTCTTTTTTTAGTCCAAACTTGACAAACCTAAAAGCAATGACTACTTGTCAACAGGTTCTCTACATTCACACTCTGACAAGGCAGTAGCTGAGGGACTTAACATGTTAAGTCTACCACAGACAACTGCAGATCACCTTATAAAGTAACCGTTTAGGTCCCTTCAAAACCAAATCATGTCTGTTCCTCTCAAGGTCACTAGGAGGAAAAGGGAGGAAGAGAAGAAAAGGGAGGAAGAGAAGAAAAGGGAGGAAGAGAAGAAAAGGGAGGAAGAGAAGAAAAGGGAGGAAGAGAAGAAAAGGGAGGAAGAGAAGAAAAGGGAGGAAGAGAAGAAAAGGGAGGAAGAGAAGAAAAGGGAGGAAGAGAAGAAAAGGGAGGAAGAGAAGAAAAGGGAGGAAGAGAAGAAAAGGGAGGAAGAGAAGAAAAGGGAGGAAGAGAAGAAAAGGGAGGAAGAGAAGAAAAGGGAGGAAGAGAAGAAAAGGGAGGAAGAGAAGAAAAGGGAGGAAGAGAAGAAAAGGGAGGAAGAGAAGAAAAGGGAGGAAGAGAAGAAAAGGGAGGAAGAGAAGAAAAGGGAGGAAGAGAAGAAAAGGGAGGAAGAGAAGAAAAGGGAGGAAGAGAAGAAAAGGGAGGAAGAGAAGAAAAGGGAGGAAGAGAAGAAAAGGGAGGAAGAGAAGAAAAGGGAGGAAGAGAAGAAAAGGGAGGAAGAGAAGAAAAGGGAGGAAGAGAAGAAAAGGGAGGAAGAGAAGAAAAGGGAGGAAGAGAAGAAAAGGGAGGAAGAGAAGAAAAGGGAGGAAGAGAAGAAAAGGGAGGAAGAGAAGAAAAGGGAGGAAGAGAAGAAAAGGGAGGAAGAGAAGAAAAGGGAGGAAGAGAAGAAAAGGGAGGAAGAGAAGAAAAGGGAGGAAGAGAAGAAAAGGGAGGAAGAGAAGAAAAGGGAGGAAGAGAAGAAAAGGGAGGAAGAGAAGAAAAGGGAGGAAGAGAAGAAAAGGGAGGAAGAGAAGAAAAGGGAGGAAGAGAAGAAAAGGGAGGAAGAGAAGAAAAGGGAGGAAGAGAAGAAAAGGGAGGAAGAGAAGAAAAGGGAGGAAGAGAAGAAAAGGGAGGAAGAGAAGAAAAGGGAGGAAGAGAAGAAAAGGGAGGAAGAGAAGAAAAGGGAGGAAGAGAAGAAAAGGGAGGAAGAGAAGAAAAGGGAGGAAGAGAAGAAAAGGGAGGAAGAGAAGAAAAGGGAGGAAGAGAAGAAAAGGGAGGAAGAGAAGAAAAGGGAGGAAGAGAAGAAAAGGGAGGAAGAGAAGAAAAGGGAGGAAGAGAAGAAAAGGGAGGAAGAGAAGAAAAGGGAGGAAGAGAAGAAAAGGGAGGAAGAGAAGAAAAGGGAGGAAGAGAAGAAAAGGGAGGAAGAGAAGAAAAGGGAGGAAGAGAAGAAAAGGGAGGAAGAGAAGAAAAGGGAGGAAGAGAAGAAAAGGGAGGAAGAGAAGAAAAGGGAGGAAGAGAAGAAAAGGGAGGAAGAGAAGAAAAGGGAGGAAGAGAAGAAAAGGGAGGAAGAGAAGAAAAGGGAGGAAGAGAAGAAAAGGGAGGAAGAGAAGAAAAGGGAGGAAGAGAAGAAAAGGGAGGAAAAAAATCCCTGCTTCACAAGAAATGCAGAATTCCCCACTCTGGAGACAAACCCACGTCAGGATGCACAACCGAAATACCACAAATAAAAAAACCCTGCATAAAACCCTCACTCAATCTCTCTGTTAATCATATGATTAAAATGGTTCCGTGCTTCACATTTAAGACAATGCTGCACCATATATAGCATCAGAAAGCACACTGCAGAAACTGTAAAGGCAAAGCATGCTGTTCTTGTGATCCAGTTCTCTTCGACAATCTTGTAAGACAATTTTAATAGTCAAAAGGGAACATGAATAAGGAACGATGAGCCATTTGGTCTTTCAAAAAAAAAAGGAAAAGCAGAGGCTTGAAATGCTGCAGAGGAGGAACTTGATTTTTAGCACAGATAAGAGAAGACAGTCAAAGGTTAAGTAGGAGGCACTCCACTGAGGGTTGGGGGGGTAAGCAGAAAAGGGGGAAAAGTCTTTTTTTTTTTTTCTTCCCCTTGAGCCAGGACAGGAAGAGTTAAGCACACCCCACAGAAAACAATTTTGTGACAGTAGGAGGACTTAATATCGGGGAAGTGGCTAAAACAACAGATTTATTTGTTGTGGTCTCATTATCCCTTTTATACCTAATTCACCTTGGTGGAGATTCAGCTCACACAGAAAAGTGGCTTGTGGTTACTTCTCAAATGTTTCTATAAAACTTCATACAAACTAGTAAGAGAAAAATGGATACTCTTGTTCTGTCACAGGAAGAATATGCACCGGCTGGGGAGGAGTTAACGACTGAGTTGAAAACTCCATAAAAGCTGTTACAGGAAACTCAGGAACCTATAATTTATAATACTTATAAGGAAAGTACATGTCAAACCAGTATAAACTCTTACCAGTTGTAGGAAACTGTTGAACAAAAAGAGTTGGATAAACACTGACATGTTGAATGGGTGAAATACGAACGCCATGAACCCTCAAGCATTTACAGGCACAATTTTAGACAGACAACTGGGATTTTTCCTACTTCAATTTTCCATCACAGGCAGTTTCAAGTTCCAAAAGTAAGAGCAGGTACAGCACCATCCAAGTGTTTCACCAGCCACAGGTGCATGAGAACTCAGCTCAGACACCCGTCTTTGTTAACACTTTGATTATGGAAAGCACATCTACATTAACTCATAAAAATATGAGCTGCTAGAGAACAAAGTTTCAATTATTTAAATTTTGGCAGACAGCAGAACCTGAAGTTCACAATATGCAGAAGATCAATGACCTCAAAGGAATGTCTACTGAAAACATACACTTGAAATTCTGGTCCTCTTATCCATAGCAACTTGTAGGAAAACTGGGAGACTAGTAAGTAATGAAGTAATGTAAAACCCCTGACTAAAAACGAAAGTGACTTTTTAGTTCCCTGTTCTAACTGTAAAGGCAAACAGAAATCTCCTACTGTTGTTAGCAGAGAAAAACTTCAGAAAAGTTATTTTTCATAACCTTAAATACTCATACTATCCAAGCACTTTCAAACCAAGAACAAAAGCTTTACAGTCCACATCTAAAAGTGATCAGGAAGCACCGCAGGAATGAGTGATCACAGCTACAACAAAAGAGTAACAGCACAAGCAGCGTTCCTGCTTCGGCTCATACTTACTCAGCTCCCTGCTTTCCCTAAGCCCCTTCCTCCCTCCCCTACTCCAAAGCCATCCTGCCCACGGACCAGTTTCAGCCAAGTTTTGAAGCTCGATGGAGGTCTCACACTAAGTATATGCCCATAAGTTTCACCAAAGCTGTTGCACGGGTAGAAGAGACAAGTCCACGCTCCGTGTTAGGAAACTGCTGCTCCGGGCTCAGGCACTCATTTTCTGTCTGCCCCCCGGCAAGTTAAGGAACAGCAAACCAGCCACCGCACCACACTTCTTTTTGACCAAATGGTAACCAGGGATCAAGGAAATAGAGCTGTCAGGAATGGTTTAGCAAATACAGAGCAAAACTGATCACAGAGGGCTGGGGTGGGAACTGCAGCTAGAAGGCTGGGAGGGAGAAGAGGGATGGCGTCCTTCCACTGGCAGAAGAGTAGGAAGAGCAGACACAAGACAACTCCCCAGGAAAGCAGGCTGGCTAGTTCTGTTGGTCTTGGAAAAAATTTTTCATTAGAGGTCTGCCAAAAGAGCAGATTTCATGACATATAAAGGGCACGTGCCCACCCATCCTTATAAACTAATATGACCAATAGAGTGCAAAGCACCGTGTAAGACGATAAATAATCTTTCTAAACAAGTAGTCTAGTTTTCTGATACATGTGTATCCAGTCTGAGCACCTCAGCATGAATTCTACTTATTTATAATAACAGAAAATGTTCTAATTTAAGATGGTAAGATGCATGCTTGAGCTGAGACATTCAAGACAACTAAGTACATCCAAAGCGGTTCAATTTCTTTATTCTGAAATTCATGAGAGGCAAACATAGTTAACTGTTACAAATGATCTAACCTGTTTAATTTGCTGTTCCTTTTCTTGAAAGGTAACCCTCTTTTCCTACGGGAATGCTTTCTGCATGCTTAACATGCAAATGTTGTACTTCAGTGCTGATACTTTAGCTTTATCTGTAGTTTGAAATCAGAAGTTACTGACACACTGCTGTTAATATCACCTTGCCATTGCTTGATAGCTACCGCATTAGCATTTTCAGTAGAGATTTCTTCTGGAGGAGGCAGATGGAATTACCTTCTCTCTGTTTATGCAACAGACTCTTCAAACAGGAGCATTACAACAGATCACCACGTGCTTCTCATGTGGACCGTGCTTTGGGGAAATCAGAGCTATCTCCCTACTCACAAGAGTTATTGCAATCTCCCGGAACAGTAAGGAGTTCAATTTGTATCATTAACACAAAGTTATGAATTCCAAATTACAAATGGCTTTGTTTGCCAGGTTTTTAGACACATTAGACATTACACTGTATTAAAATGCCCAAACCTTTCTGTAAGTAGATGTGAAAAGAACATACAACTAGTTACTCCTGTAGCTTTCAAAAATCACATTTTTCCATACTTTGTGGAGTTTGAGGCATGAAAACACAAGACTAGTAAATCCATAAAACAAGCCATTCTCCTTACAACTCTCAGCCCAGGAGAAGAGCCAGGACTGTGCTTTTCAAAACTCATAGAAGTAAAACCCTAACCTGAACAAGATTTTAAACTATTTTTAAAGTTTTTTTTTTTAAAAATAAAACCAGCCAATATACCTGAGATACGATCTGCAGTCAACTCAGCCAAAGTTAACTTCTTTCTCTTTTTCTCTGCACTACCAAATTCTGCTAATGTTTTAGCAAAAGGGTTGCATGTAGGAAAGAGGCTGGCTTCACCCACCAACTCCTACTATGTGTGCTAAAACAATGTCTTCTGACCATCATCCAGCCAGTCTGTATTACAGCCCATCACCTACAAAAACATTTGGAATAGGTAATAAGATACAAGTCAGCCATAAGTGAAAACGAACCACAAGAGCAGAGCTCTTTCTGAGCTTGAGGGATGTGGTAAGCAGACACAATCAGCTGAATTCATCAACAGCATAATACAGCCATTGTTTACAAAAGCAATGTTAAAAGCAAAACATGTTTTGATAACAAGAAAGAACACATGAAATGGTTTTAAACTAATGAAAAGCTATTTTACAATATCGCTTATGTACTTTCAGGTGTGCTTGCAAACAGAGGTCTGGGCAAGTTACGTGTGAAAAGAAGTAATCTAGTAAGAAAGTGTTCATTCACGTCTTTCTACTTTAAAACATTTTTAAAAAATCTGAATGAGATGTTGCCTGGAGTCTTTTGCAGTTCCTTCAGTTACATGTGTTCACAGATTTTTTTGCACTCGGTCGGAAAGGTCTGCTTTCATATTTCCAATGAGCTTAATCGCTAATTTACCTGATGGATCACAACTACACAGCAATAGTGATCTAAATAAGCCACTGTTCACCAGCATACAACAGCAATGCTTCGGAGAGATACAACTATGCTGGCAGTTTCCATGGGAGGAAAACAATAGACTAGCTCATGAATCTCCTTTCATCTTATCCACACCAGTCCTCCTCACAGCCAGTGTGTAAGTAATATAATTTAGGGTTATAGAAGAGGCATAACCACTTAAATACATACTAGCAGTGAATTACAGAGTAAGGTTGAGTCAGTCAGACACCAAAAGCAAGACATTGAGCAATATGTGAGCACCCCAGCAGAGGAGGGTGGGGAAAGCAGCACAGAGAAGCAAAACTGAAAGGGAAAGGGTGATGTGATGAAAGCAGCAGTCCCAACTTTACCATCTTCTGCTTTGAATATTAGTAATCTTTTATGATACTACATTAAGCTTGGCTTCTCACTTGATCTACTAACTGAATACGTATGTTTAACCTTTAATACATGAGCAGGGACTACAAGGAGAAAAAAAAAATCAGGAAGAAATAGTTGGGGCAATGATGGCTTTCTCTCTTCCTGTTTCCTTGTTAGCCTCACATCTTAACAGTTACCTAATCTCTAAGAATAAACTTTGAAAAAACATTCGTGTCTGTGGGGTTTCAATTTCTCATTTACTCTCAGCATTTACTCGAAATTTTCTATTGTGTCTCTTCTTTTCTAAAGCTTCCCTTCCTCCATCTGTCTTTCCTTTACCCAGACACACATCAGCTGCATATTGTGTCCTTTGCCAAAGCCACAGAAGTACAACAAGCCATACGTCCTGCTTCTGCACCCACCGTATGTGAACATCTGCGGCGACCAGCGCTACCTCATTCATTAGCTGTGTGCTAAAGACACATCCTTGCTCTTTTTCATAGTACATAGTGCAGTAGTTCTCAAACCAAAATAAAATATAAGGAGCACTGGGAGAAAGTATACATACCTGCCAAGAGAAACAGAAAATTCTGTATTTTGCTATAAATCCTCTCTATGCTGGTTTGAACTCAGCTGCAGTGTAAAAGCAAAGCACACAAAGGAAAAAAAACCAAACACACCAAAAAACCCCAAACACAAAACCCCTTTCTTCTCCCTTGATGAGATGACCTTTTATCAAGAGTGTAAACAAAATTTAACAGGTTAAAAACAAACAAACACAAAACCCACAACAGAAAAAACACAGAAAAATAAAATCCTTTGTCACCAAGTATGATTTAGACAGGTAACTGTAAGATTCAGCAACAGCAATAAAAACCAGTAAGTAATTTTCTTATTAAACGACCACTTTTTCTTAATAGTCTGTATGTGCAGACATTAAGAATAAAGCTGATTTGTGAGCAAAAAGTGCCAGACATCTAGAAACCAGATTTATAGATGCGAAAGTTCTTGCATAAACAGAAGCCAACCCGTTCAATAATTTTCACACAAATTAAACCCTAATGAACTCAGAAGAGCTCTTCACAGCTTTTCTATGCCTGTGAAAGAGAAATTATACACCAGCACTTAGCCTTGACCCACTCTGTGATCAAGACACAGAGCTAGGACTTGAGAGGTCAAGGTTGTTCCCAATTCAGCCAAGGACCACCTGTGCAACCCTGGGCAAATCTCTTAAACTTAAAACTAAGAACTAAAACTCGGAGAGAAGAAACGCGTAGCCCTAATCTGCCTTTTGCCATACCAATCAGACTGTAATGAGTTGAGAAAACCTTCATGTCACACCTGTAAAACGTGAGTCTATAACCTCACACTGTCCCTCTCAGGACCACTGTAACAACTACCCATGCCCCAGACCTCCAGTATTAAACTGTCTAAAAATTGATTCCAAGTGTTTATAGTTTTGAGCATGACTTTCCAAGAAAATCAGTACTATTTACTCACACCAACGGACAACTAAACCATAGTAACTTGGCAAATTTGGATACACTGACATATTTGCAACTCTCATGTCAACATTTCATGTAATATCTCAACAAGTGTTATTTTACAACTATTTCTACTACTTTAAATCCAAATAGCTTTTTGCTTGTGGTTTATGTTCCACTCCACATATGTAAAGCTAACACAAAAGGCTGTGAAATACCATGGGCATTCAGAAAAGTTATATAAAACCCGAAGTCCTGCAGAAAAAAAAAGTAACTGATTATTTATAATTGAAGGATGTCTTTAGATGTTTGCCTTAATATAAAGTATATGCAAGCCGTTTATTTCTAGCTAGGGATATCAAAGCATGTATTTTATACAAATAGCAAGAAGTACAAGGACCTACACACACTAGGTAGACCTATATGTATCTTAAAATAGTTCTTCATACTTTTTTTTTTTATTTCAGTTTCCTTACTTAAACATGCCAAACACTCAGTAACACGTTCCTTAGTTTTCCTATGCTGCCTCCAAGTTTTACAAAGTCTGACAAATACTGTGTATCACCATGCTGCTCCATTTACCCTGCCTCGAGAAAACCATCATTCCCCTGAACTTAAGTTTCCTCCCGAAAACAGAAATGGGTAGGTATCATCCTGACCGACACCATCTGCAAGTCAGATTTACATAACGCTGAGCTCTCATCCAGAAAGCCTTGACACGGCCTGACAAAACCCCTTAAGCCCTAAATCCTTTCCCCTCCCTGCCCGCTTAAGCGGGATGTTTTCAGCTTCGTTATGCTTCAATGACACTGGGCTTCTTCATTAGAGGGGGGGGGGGGGGGGAGAGGAGGGGAAGGGGGGAATAAATACACCCATAAGGTGGTCAAGGAGCTATTTGATACATCAGTAAGGCGGACTAACAACAGAACCATAGAGAGGGAAACTTCTCTGGAAGACATGAGGGGCAGAGACCCCACAAGGGCTGTCCGGAGCTCTCGGAGGTCCCTGCTCCTCACCACCTCCCTGAGGGTCCTGTCCCCAAACGAAGCACCCCGGACCCCCAGCCTGGGCCTCCTCTCCCCCGTCCCCGTCTCTCGTTTCTCCAGAGGCGACCCCGGGCCAGGACCCCACCGCCATGAAGAGCCTGAGGGCGGGTTCCCGCCGTCCTCGCCCGCGGCCCCGGGAGGGCGCCTGAGGCGGGGGGACAACAGGTAAACCCGCCGCCGGCGGGAGCACCTGAATAGGGGTCTCACTCGCCCGCCTGAAAAAAAGCCCGAGGCGGGCGAAGGGAAAGGAAACCCCGCCAGGGCGCTGGGCAGGAGGGGGGTGTGAGGGGTCCTCCCCGCCCGCCCGGCCGGCAGCTCCCGGCGCCCGCGACCCTCCCCGTCCACTCACACACACACAGCTCCACCACGTAAGCGTAGTAGGACCAGGCCACGACCAGGGCGATGAAGGCCACGGGCACCCAGGCCAACACCTTCTGGCAACACTTGAGGACGTGGGACGGCGCCATCTTCCCTGCCGGGCCACCGCAGGAGGCATCAGCGCCGACGCTGCAACGGGCGGGCGGCGGCGGCGGCTGCAGCTACAGCCGCCGCTGCGGAGCCGGCCCCGGGCGGGCGGGCAGGCCCTGGGCGGGCCGCAGTGGGCGGGAGAGGGGCGGCCCCGGCGTCCGCCACCGCCTCCTTCCCGCGGGCGCCTCAGCCACCCGCCGCCACCTCCTCCCGCCGCCGGCCGCCCCTCGCTCTCCGCCGGGAGGGAGGCGAGCGGGTCCCCTCTCACAGGAGGGGTCGGTCGTGGGGTTTGCACTGACGGGGCTGTTTCTGGGTGGGATCCTCCTGCAGCCATAAAAACTCGTCCTAAACCTCAGCGTTGTTCTTTTGCGGTCCTGACCGGGCGGGCGGGTCGGTTTGGGCACAACGGCGCCGGGATGGGTCTAGGCAGCCATACCCGGAGCCCTGCCGGGCTGCTGCCGCCTCCTGCTCGCCAAGTCCATGCCCTTACAGGGTTCAAACAGCTTGTTGGATGTTGAAAGCAGTATTTATTTATAAATAACATACTGTGCTGTTTTCTGAATTTCAGGTAATGCCTGACAACTGCGGGCAGCACCTTCCGGAGAGGCATCGCCACGGGCGCTGCTTTGCGGGGCTGATCCTCTTGAACGTTGACGTTTGTCATGTGTGAAATTTTTAGCATAGCATTACTGTCGGTAGGGTCCTGGGGTTGGAAGGGCCCCGGGACATGACAAAATCCCCATTTCTCTTCAAAACCAGAAGGTGCTTGTGCTGGCGGCGCGTCCCTCGGCCTGGGGCAGCCCCGGCGGCTCTCGCGGCGCTCTGGCGCCACCTGGCGGCGGCGGGAGGGGCCGGCGGGGCCGCCCCCCTGAGGCGGGACGTGCCCGGTGGGGCCGGGGGCTGCGGCGGCGGGCAGGCCCCTGCGGCCCCGGGAGCCGCCGGGAAGGAGAACCCACAGGGCGAGGGGTCAGGCTTTAAGAGCCCAGAAACGCGGCACGGGGAGAGGAGGCCCCGGAAGGAGAAGGCTTTGGAGAAGAGAAGGCTGAGGGGAGACCTCATCACTCTCTAACCTACCTGAAAGGACATTGCAGAGAGGTTGGTGCTGGTCTCTTCTCACAGGTGATTAGTGACAGAACAAGAGGGAATGGCTTTAAACTGCAACAGGGGAGGTTTAGACTGGACATTAGGAAAAAATTTTTCCCAGAAAGAGTGGTCAGACAGTGGAATAGGCTGCCCAGGGAGGTGGTGGAGTCACCATCCCTGGATGTGTTTAAGGGTGGTTTGGATGAGATGCTGGGGGATATGGTGTAGGGGAGAACTTTGTAGAGTAGGGCTGATGGTTGGAGTCGATGATCCCAAGGGCCTTTTCCAACCTGAATGATTCTGTGATTCTGTGAAAAAACAGCAAGGGGGGATGGCGGGTGTGGGCAGAACCTGGATTCTGGGCCCGCATAGTCCTTTTGAGTGTGAAGAGACTTAAGTGGTTGGCAACAGCGATGGGCTTGCCTTGGCAGAAAGCAGGGGCAATCATTGTGGCCTTACCTGCTGATGAGAAGAGGGATAAAAGACTAAAACGAGTGATCTGGAATTCAGAAGTCTGTGAGCCTCTAACACCTAATAGGGAGGGGACGCCCTGGACAGATGCCCAAGTGGCAGCAGCCTCTCTGTGTGGAAATGTGCGTGTGTGTGTTCATCTGGGCATCAGAGTAGAGGAAGGAAGCGGGGACCTCTGATCTTGCCATATACAGAATAGCTGTGGAGCAGGGAGATGTGCCCCGGGGACTACAGGAAGATGGAGCTCAGATTGGGATCAACTTTTAAGTGTATGGGCATGCTAGAACATGGGAGCTGGATCAGGGCAGTGAGGAAGGGGGTTTACAAAATTGTGTGCAGTAATGCAAGGGGTGTTAAGGAAAGGGATTACAGGAGAGGGAGAGAGCTGGTGAAACAGCTTGGTCTGGCCTGTTGCTAACAGAGAACTGGAAGGCATGGGAGGAGTGACTGGTTACATGGACAGCATCTTGGTTATGGGGCCTAGTCACTCTAGAGAAATACTAACAAGGATAGAGGAGTTTGGATTTAACATGAACTAGGAAAATCTTGGGCTGATGTGCTGGTTAGAACATCAGGGATATTGTTAAAGTATTACAACTCCTCTAATCTTCATTCTGTTTGTTAAAGGTGTAAAAACATGCAACAGCTGCTGGCATGTGCTTTCCCTCAAGTTCTCAAGGGAGTTTTAACATTTAGCCTTCAGACAGTGGGAACTTGTGTCCAAGTAATGAGTATTTGTTAATAGTCCTTTTAGAAGTAACTGATTTTACTTACAAAGGGGTGTAAATGAGCAAAAATGAAACGGATTTGTTTTTTGTATTGGAGCACAACATGGGGCAGGTGCAGAAGTTGCATGGAGTCTGCATGGTACTTTTGCAACCAAAGGAATACCAGAGGGATGCAGTTATATCAGGCTATATATGCTGCAGGTTAGTTTGGGACACTGAGGATATCCAAACAAAGCCTGGTATTAATCCTGTAATATATGGAATGAAATAGGAAATGTCAGGAATATAGAATGAAATACGGAATGTCAGAAGTTAATTATTCTGGAACACATTCAGAGTGTGCCTCTTCTGTACTGCCTGCCTGACAAAGCTTGCCTGGCATGCTGGCTGCCTGGCAAACATCATGGAAACAATACAGAAGGTATGGGCACATCTGACATTTAACAATCCTAAATTAACTTGATATTGAAATGCTCTCAACTAAGGAAGAAGGTGGTGGAGAGATGAATTTTGAATCCCATACAAAGTAATCCAGAAACAAACTTGGGATGGTTATCTGTGCAGTGACAAAAACCATCTGGGATAGCCAAAAAGTGGCATGTGGCAAAACAGACTGCTGATATAACAGGAAATACCTCTGAGGTGTTGAGTTGAACAGTATCTCTGGCTATTTACTGTACCAAGCACAACTGCTGGTAACTGAAACAGTGAACCAGTGGTTAGATGCTTTTTGTAAGGGGTTAATTCCTTTCTCATGGGCAATACAGCAGAGTCAGGAGTGCACCAGAGGAGTGGTGCCAAATTTTGTCTTGGGAACAGGATGGATCTTCAACGACAGGATGGTGGCTTGGGGACGGACATATTGAAGGAGGGGCATGAACAGTGGGATGTAAACCTTGCATTGGCCTACTGAAAGTCTCGAGTACAGAACTGCAGGAACCTGATTTACAAGGAGAACATGTGCATATAGTAAGACTTTACGTCTAACCAGCTGCTGTTGGAAGTGAACAACTTCATGGCATGTATGGTCTGCACCACCTGCTGAACCCTGTAGAGCACTATGGGTATCACCACGTGACCCTGGGAAGGAGACAGAATGGGAACTCCAGTGATATTTGGTAATCATTTGTGTTGTATGTGTGTTTCCTCACTGCTAGTGGTAGTGTGGGAGGGTAACACCAGCAGAATGTTTATTTGGGAGGAGTTGGGTGGAGAAAGGATGGTACAAGGGCAGTGAAAAACTGGGTCCAGGAACAGAGAAAATAGGGAAAGGTAAAATCAGTGGAGGGGGATCTTCTGACAGGATGCCTCCACGCTGCAGGGATGCTGACCTGCAGACCCAAACCCACCCAGACGTGGGGGGAGCCCCCTTGGACAGCCCTGCTGGACTCCCCATCGGCACTGCCCAAACAACTGGGTGAAGAGGGGAGGCTTGCACCCTGGGTGTAATCTGCAAGTTTTAAGAATTATAATTAGTTTTAGAGTTGTGTGTGTTTGTAACTATTTAATTGCTCTTAGTTTCTTAGTAGTGTATTCAGTAAATAAACATTGTACTCTCAAGCCTGCAATCTAAAGGGAAGGAAGCTGGACCTGGGAAGTAAAGCTACAAACAGCTTTTACCAAGCTTGTACTGTGTGTGGCTGGCTGTTACTGTGCACTGACCCTCCTCCCATCCCCGCTCCCACCAACTTTCATAACAAAATCCCCTGACCCTTCACAATAAGCACAATTCCTAACCTGAAGCCTAAGAAGCACAGCCATGAATAAAAATAGGCTTAACTAGCAAACAATTCACCGTGCTAGGGAAGATGTGAGGTCCAACATGTCTCTCCCTGACCCAGTCTTCCTTGCTGAGGCTGGCTCCAGCTTCACCTGTGGGAGCATTAGTGGGGCCACATGTGTGTTGACACGACCCCCTTTTAGCACATGTCAGTACTGAGCTGCAGGAACAGCCACTGTGTGTGGTTTGGAAAGAGTCTGACGCCAGCCAAGCTGGAAGCCGTGCCATGGCCAGTATTTCTGTTCTGGGTCAGACAGATGCCTTGGGTAGGACAGAAAGCCAGTGACACCTCCATAAACCTAGGACAGGATGGATGGTTTTTGACCAGCTATTGTCCAGTAAAATTTCGGTGCAGTGTTTCCATACTGACAGGAACTGATTAAACATGGACAGCATCAAGGTTGTGAGGTGGTAGAAGGGAACTATTCATCCCCAGAGAGTCCCCCCACTGAGGAGTTACACTGCATGAGGAGCCCTTTGGCACAGCTGGCAGGAACTACCATCTTCCACTTCTCAAAGCCATCCAGGACGTCTCTACAAGGACCACTTGAGAAGAAAGCAGCTTCTTGAATAGAAGCCAAGCAGGATGAAAGGAAGCTCTGCTAGAGATCACCAAGTGCCTGTTTAGCTTCACATGGCTGCACTGCAGCTCATGCAAAGTCCAGTGCCTCAGGTGTGGGGAGGGACAAGTGATGATACTTGGAGCAGACTCTGGGAAGCCCAACAGCAACTGAGAATGCTATGTTGAGGGAATGGCTGCTCACCTCACTCACATCTGATCCCATAAGTGTCAAATAGCAAAAAAAAAGTGTCCCCTGTCCATTTTCACATTTCACACCTCCATTACTGGCTGCCCACCTGCTTTAGCCACAGAAGGAGCTGCATGAGAGAGGTAAAACATTTCCCCTTGCAGCCTCAGCACCAGTTAGGGTCTATTTGCACAGTCTTCCAGATGTTTGTTGGTCTATTTGCAACACATAGTTTGTGCAGGTTTGCAGGAACAGGTGGCAAAATTTACTGCACTGTGAATTACTGTATCATCCCCTTCAACTTTTAAAATCAAAAATACAGCTACCAACATTTGCTGTGCTTTTGGAAAGGTGTCTTAGAGCAAAACACTGCAAACACTCCAGTTTTTCAGAATTTCTGTTTGTACTATTTAGACTTCATCATCTACAACAATTTACTCTCCATTTTGCATCTGTATTTTTTTTCCTCTCAGAGTAGCTCATCTTAAATCCTGGGAAAATGAAATCCCCAGGCAGAAGCATCCCAACAGCCTCTTAGATGGAGACTGATGCAAAATGATAACTTGTCTCATTAGGAATCTTATTATTTGCTCCTGGTAATATCAGACAAATCAATTTTTGGAGGCTTCATGTTTTTGATATACACATAAAACCAACTGAGATTGTGTAAGTATTTGCTCTTCACATTCCAGTTCAGCTCATGTAATCTTGTACACACCAACTGCGAGTGATTAGTTGCCCTTGTTTGTGTTAGGTCAAATTTCTAAAGCATGAAGATGTGCTTTTGCTCAAACAGCATCTTGAAAAATTTAATTTCAGCCATATTGATTTATTCCTTGCTTTCCTAGTGTCATTTTGTTCAGTGATATTCATGTCCCCTAAATTATCATTTCTTCCAATAGCATTTAAAAGAGCTTTGTTTCTTTTAACTTTAGGACCTATCATTTAATTAGTCTCCTTTTCTTTTGAAATCACTTTTTCTAAAGATTAGTGGCAAAGCATCACATTTTGGTATCTTTTCAACATTGAATGTAATTCTCTGTCCTGTGACTCAGCTACTGTTGCTCTAGGAGTTACCTTCTGTGCATTATTTAAGAGATGCACACAATGTTTTTAGTAATGTTCACTTATTCTAATAGTATCAATTTCAAAGTAGATTAAAACACAGTAAGATGCCACATAATTTGAAAAAATCTGTATCCTGAAAAAATTTTAATTTTTAATTTTAAAACACCTTATTGGCAAGTCTTAAAAAACATTGGTTTTTTGGGGGGTCATTTAGAGCTACCAGTTGCTCCATGGGGTAGTATTAAAACTGACAAATTTTCCCTAAAGCAGCAGACCTGAGGCATACAGTTGCAGTACAACAACCCTGTAGCCTTGCTCCAGGAAACTGCTGGTTGGATGGGTCTGATTCCAGAGTCTACTTCTTCTCGGTCCAAATTCATAGAAATTTTAAAACAGCTCCTAAGAGTTTTCATCCTTCACATGCAATAGCACATCAGTTTAACAAAAAATGCAAGTACTTGCATTCAGGGGCCATTAAAGACGATGAACGGTGGCTTTCACAAAGTACAAGTTTAATCCAGTGAAGCTCATCTGCTGTGCACCCTTTGCAGTTCACGGGGAAAGGCCAGGTCCTCCAGAGGGTGTTTCAGAGCAGCTAGCTGGTGTCTGAAAGCACATGACAAAAACCCCCCCACATTTCTCTGCATTAACCACAGAGCATCCCTCCTCCCAGCTTTTCAAATCTGTGTGTCTGAAATGGGGCCAACATAAACCCCATGTTTTGCAGGGTGCAGCATCCGTGCTCCCACAGCCTGTTGCCTGCTGTGTTACTTCCACCACTCGCTGAGCGTGGAAAGGCTGGCCTGGCTGCTTTTAGCCAGGGCAGAAGAGGAAAGGACAAGCTTCACATCGGGTATGCGGGCGTGGAAAAGCATGGCTTTTGCTTTTCAGGGCACAAGGCATTCTTTCTAAAACCATGCGAGTGGGTGCACTGTTAAGCAGCTTCCCTGGGGAGGCCGGTGTGCCGGAGCAGCAGCATGGCTGCTGAGGACAGGGAGCTGAGCTCTGCGCTAGGGCACTCCGGTTAATGAACTGAGAACGTTATTAACTAAGCCAATACCAGCCTAATGGGAAATCTATCTCCGGGTATGTTGCATAATTTTTATATTATTGAACCAACTAGGAATTGCTTAATCAACAAAGCTAGCAGGAAACCTTCAAATAGCAGGAGAGTGAAGGGACATGCACTTGTTTGCCAATTAATTTTGTTCATGCTCAAGCCTGTCAGGTTTCCTGTCCTGAACAGGGCTTTTCACTTCTTCTTGGGCGACATCTTCAGTTTCTCTCTGAGTTTGTGTGGTCAGCTGGGGGTAACAGTGTGTCTACATCCACCACTTTCATCCTCATGCTTCCCTTGTGACCAGCTGCATTACAGGAGCTGTTGCTCGGTCAGCTTGGATCTCGCTAATAATGACCACAACATCATTTGGACATGCATTTTCTGTTCATGACTTAAGTTTTTTTCTGCATTGGAGTAGTTTTCTGACCCAGCTGTGACTGTTTTATAGGAAAGATTAAATCTGAAGGCATGAGACATTCTTTGGCTCTCCCATGAGAACTCTTGCATGAGAAGAAAACTGAGTTTTTAAACTCCTGTGTACATTTATTGATCCATTTCTACGCTTAAGTGTCCTGGTTTCAGCTGGGACAGAACTCATTTTCTTCCTAGTAGCTGGTACAGTGCTGTGTTTTGGATTTAGTGTGAAAATAATGTTGGTAACACAGATGTTACTGCTAAGTAGCGCTTATCCTAAGCCAAGGACTTTTCAGTTTCCCATGTTCTGCCAGCAAGCAGGTGCACAAGAAGCTGGGAGGGAGCTGGGACGATAGCTGACCTGAACTACCAAAGCGATATCCCAACCATATTCCATACCACAAAATGTCATGCCCAGTATATAAACTGGGGGGAGTTGGCAGGGCAGCAGATCACTGCTGAGGCATTGGTCAGCAGGTGGTGAGCAACTGCATTGTGAATCATTTGTCTTTTCTTGGGTTTTCTTTCTCTTTTTTTTATTATATTCCTTTTCATTACAATTATTATTTTGTTATTGTTATTATTATACTATATTTTATTTTATTTATTAAACTTCTTATCTCAACCCACAAGTTTTACTTCTTGTCCCAATTCTTCTCCCCATCCCACTGGGAGAGGGGAGGAGTGAGCAGGTAGCTGCGTGGTGCTTAGTCGCTGGCTGGGGTTAAACCCTGACATTAAATCAAAGTATGATCAATATGCCTGAATTTTAAAATACTTCCTCTAAATACCTGGGTTTTTTCCTACTCCAGTCCTTTATTGGGCAGCGATCCTTTTCTGTTATACTTACTGGATGTGTGAAGTGCCATGAAACCACAATTTATGGCCTGGCTTCTTTATTTTATTGTCTCATCTCTGCTTTCTAGATAACTCAAGTGTAATCTGTGAACTCTTCAGAGTCAAGACATGGTCTGATATCTACACCCAAAATTCCACAAGCTCTGAGACACCCTGGAGTCCAGAGACAAAACATTTTTAATTCCTAAAATTACATAAACCTTACATATTCTCCACCGAAAGCTTGAAATTAGGAATGAACATACCGTTCACTTTTTTAATAATATCTGGTTCAACAGACAAGCCAGCACATCCTGATGATACCCAAGTTCAGATCGGACGCTGCCACATTTCCAGGCACAATCAGTGGCAACCTGTCTGAACCCTGAAAGGAGACAATACACTGGAGGAGATGGAGTAAATCAGAGAGTTGCTTTTGATGCAGCCATATAACATCGTCATAAACCTTTTATTTTTCAGTTCTTATACGCAGAATATGTACTCCTCATTGTTGCATATTTTGTTAAAACTTACCAACTTGGTTTGACTCGAGAGGGAGTTTTGCTTTTAGAAAGAGGCTTGCATAAATTGAGACACCAAAATTAATTTCTAGAAAGAATCAATGAGTTTCTCTTAGTTCTAGTATGTCACCCTGCATTCTTGCCTTTGGTTCTTTTAGAAATGAAGAGTAAATGTTCTTAAACAGAGAAATGTAAAAAGTATTGTTATGGGGATACAACTAAAATTCTGTAAATGAGTTGTATGCTGTAATGACTTGTACTCACCCTTGCGTATCTTTTTGAAATGTTAAATCAATTTGAGACTTCTGCAATTTGTAATGTATTCACCTTTATTCCACATAACATTCAGATGCAATGTTGGAGATTTTTAAAAAAATTAATTTTATTTAGTTTTTCTATATATTTCTGTTCAGAGGAAGAGTTTCTAACATTAAAAAAATAATAACTGGTAAGTTTAACTGATAGATTGGCAGCTAGCATGAACTTTTAACTAAATGGTGATGAGTAATGCTAGTAGACAGGTTGCAAATATCATACAGTTACTAAAAGGAACTAAAACATCTAATGCTAAAACTATGATGGATTCCTTAAAAGACAAGGCCCATGTAAACAGTTACATAAACAGCTCTTTCAATCTAAGATACTAAATATGAGAAATTATTTTAAGACTGTTTTGTAAAGCCTTTACTTAAGACAAATAAAAATAGACTACAAATTAAACACACAGTCTGATCCTTCAAGCCTGACGGCCAAGTCTTCCCTGGCCTTCAAAGGAGTTCCTTCCTGGATGTACTTTCAGGATAACTTCTTCTGAAAATGGTTCATAACTCTTATTTTAATTCCTAATCAATCATTTAATTTCTTTTTTTACTACAGACACAAAGTTAATTTAAAAATAAGCATATCCGTTTTCCTTTTTCCTCTGAACTTGACACCAGAGCTTTTATTAAAAAGTAAAACTTGAAATCCTGTTTTTAGTAACTTACTGCCGAAAGCAGATACTGCCGATTGCACAAACCCAGATACAAATGAGCAACGAGGAATTAAACTTCTAGATGCATTAAAGCTAAATGAATTGATTTTTCCAAAAGAAAACCAAACAGCTTGTAGGAAGCAAGTAATTAGTAAACAAAAGAAACCACAAAAGCAATAAAAACTATCATAAACCTATTAACATTACACAGAATAAAATGTTAAATAATAATCTCCATTCCAAAGTAAACATGATTTGCCAAAATATTAACAGCAACAAGTAAAAGGCAGACTTGCATTAAAGCCTTTGTTCCAGAGCTGGAACAAAGCACACTTTGGGTGAACACACACTTTTGTGACACAGAAGTGCTTTGCTCGATTGTGTCCTTTTCTTTGGTGATGTGAAGCTGGCTGCGGTGCTGGGATGCCAGTCCCACTGCCCCACCTTTGCTCCTGTGAGCTCTCTCTTAGTCATAGCTCCCATCCCCAGAAGCAGCAAGCAACTTCCAAATGCACAAAGTAAACCGCTATCTAATTTCCTGTTGCCCACAGCGCAGTGCATGAGTTCAGATTGAGGGGGGAGGCCGAGGCATTTACTGCATTGCATTTCATTTGGATTGTTTCCTGGGGGAAAAGAGATCCTTGATGGTCACTGGTGCCTGAACTTCTAGACAGTCTCAGGTCCCCACACAGGGATGCTCTTGTTCTTGTGGGTGACCCTGGGTACGTGTCCACAGATGACAAGAATACAAGCATTTTCTCTTTAACACAATTTAAATTAAAGCTCTGAGTGAAGGCTGTAGAGAGAAGAGCTGCTTTGCTAGCTTCCCACTCTATTTCCCTAGGAGAGACCACTGCGCTGAGGCTCGGGTAGGAGGACTCCTCAGCACAAGCATGCCTGATGGCTACTGACATACCAAATACTTTCTCTGTAATCTCAGTACTCCTTAGGTGGGATCTTTATGGTTTCCTAATGCAGTCTCTCCTGTCTCTCCTCGGAGTGAGGGCTGCTCTGATGTCTATCTATCATGGAAGGTTCTGCTCTTCTCAAGACTCCCCCCACCAAAACCCAAAGAAATTACAACAAAACATCTCCTGTTGAGCTTATATACAACTTTGAGAATAACACAGCTAGTGTCATGCTTAAAAGGGATGGATACTTCCTCACAGAGTGGTGAGATTTCTTGTTTGTTTTTCTTGAGACATTTCCCTATTCCATCTTTTGAGTCTGTTATCACAAACCTGTCTTGAAAGGTTAAGCTTTCACCCCAGCAAAGACAAGTCAGACATCTGAGAGGGGGAAAGAGGAAGAACCTTGAAAGCTTTACGGGATAAGTCTCTCCTATGTATAGTGGCCAACCAGGAAGAATCTTCTGGACCTGAGACTACTGGCTTCTAAGGTAGTAAGAAAGAAAAAATGTGTAACGTGCACAGCTGTGTGTACATAGATGCACACACTGTTATAGCTAAAAAATGTTCATCTACAATTGCTAAATGGGTCTTTTTTAAAATCTATTCCTTGTTTTACTGTTTAAGATCCTATGTCTAACTTTGGATTTTGGAGTAATAAATATTTGTATTTACTTTTTCATTGGACTTATTATTCCCCCAACACTTGCTTATTATAAACTTGAATTCCTGAGATACTGCAGCATTCCCCATCACAACCTTTAGTAAGATAAAGCAACTATTTGTTACACATTCACCTTCTGCAATACAATTAAAGCAAAATAGTTATGACTCAAATTGTAACTACCACTGTTTATAACAGAATGAGGATTTTTGCTTTGCATTTATAGTATTTGTTGAAGAGGTCTGAGAGACTCAATGCACATTCATAGATCAATGTACAACTTTTAAAGCCTGTATCAACAGTCTTGTATTTCCAGTTTAATATTATCATCATGAAGGTAGACAAACCAGATATCCACACAGAATCTGGTGGAATCATCCATCACGAACTAGCACATGAGCAGTTCACAGTAATGAGGGCATGAACCATATGAATTTTCTTTTTTATTTAGGATAACTTGATTTGCATGGATTGTGCAAGTGATTCGCCTTTTGGACCTCTGTCCTTGCCAGAGAAACACAACTGCTATGTCAGTGGCTAACTGAGATGATGTCTACTCTTCCAACAGGGTACAATATTGCTGTGATGTTCCTGCCAGTGGCCACTATTAAATCCTGCATATCCTGTATGCTACAGCGCAGGGTCAGACTCCACAGAGGAGTAAACAACACTATTCCCTAGAACAAGAGTATTTCCATATGGAGGTCAAAAGTGGTAACAGTTCTGTAAACCAAACTGATCATACTAGAATGATACAAAATTATTGCATTAGAAACTGGGTTAATGAAAGTTTAACTATAGTAACAAAAAAAAATAGTATTTTTGATTCAGCCATTATGTAAACAGCACAGACAAACTCCCCTAAATAACAACACTTAAAGAAAAAAAAACAATGGACTGCTTTAAAAAGGACTTTTCCCAGCTTGCTTCCACACTTCTTTGGCTCCTTTAATGCTTTCTCTTTTCACACACTTCCAGTAACCTTGAATGCCTTGCTGTTGCGGTACCTGTTAATAAAGTTAAAGTATGTTTAGCATTTACACAAAAAAGACTCTTATTCACAGAGTGTGTAAATATAATACGTAATGCAGCACTGCTGCTTCCATAGTTCACATGCATAATAACAAGTTCTTGGTGGCAGCACTCCTCCCAGGAGTATTCAGTTTAAAATATAACTTCTTTCTATTCACTATCTCTACTTGTGTTTCTACAAGTGTTAACAAGATAGTTGTAGCAGTCATCTGGTATTTAAAAACAATGATGTCAGATTGTTACCCTCAAACCTCGATGAATTCGGTTCCTCAGGACTCCAAGAAACTCGCCGTGGCTGAGGCAGTCGTCTCCATCTAGATCAAAAATCTTGAAGATGGTATCCAAAACATTATCCGAGAGATCCTGTCCTGTTGCTACCTTCACTGCTCTCTTGAACTCAGCTAGTAAAGACATAATATTACATCGTTGGTGACTGTGAACTTGTAAAGAAAATGGAAAGCACATAAATAGTAGGATTCTGTACAATTTACAATGTCTCATGGGTATCCTAATGAGAATTTGGGACGTGTGAACTGGTAAACTATTAGGAGACCTAAGTTCATGCATTCTTGAGCTTGCTTCATCTTTCATAACACTAGCTTTATTAATTGTATGACAAACTTTTGAAATGCACTACTTCTCAAGCAGCAGCAAAAGGGATGATTTTTGCTAGAAGTAGCTGCATGCTGAAAACTTACGTACTTTTGGCTGACACCTGTGCGTATGGATGATAAGTGTTTGCCTCATTATGGTCTCATAAAAAATACTACCATTTTATCTTGCACCAGTTTCATGCCCATTCATTCTGCAAGAATACTCTTCTTATCAGAGAACAGTATTTTATGATACGCTCCACCTCAATCAACAATCCCCTCAGCAACTCTGTAGAAACACAGACCATCAAATACTCAACACACTGTTTACAGCACATGGATTTATATACCTGTAGTTCTGTTTTTTAATGAAGTAGGCTACCTTCTCTTAAGTTATGATTGAAGAGTTTATGAGGATTTATGGCAGAAAAAGCTGTCATACCTCTCTGGAGATCTACTTTCCTCTTCAGCTTTTGGTTTGCTTTCTTTATACTACCATGTACATTACAGTAATACCTACTATCCCCACTTTTGGTCTTGTAGTGTAAAGAATTTGGAGTTTTGACTCAAGGAAGATGAGGAAATGTGTGGGGTTGCCATAAAACAGCAGATAGTAACAGTGAAACGATTATTGTTTATTACAGCAAGCACAATCACAACACATGAATTGGATGCATTTCTGAAGTCATCATGGAAGTGTGAATTTCAAGAAGGGACTGGAGGTTACTGAAGTATAGCAGTATTGTAGATTATTACAGCAAGTTGTCGAAGTAAATATAGTTATTACTATATACTACATATTACTGTATAAATATAGTAATAACGTGGTTCTGCTTTCATAAACAAGTGCTGTTTATAAATAGCGCTATAAATATTAATTCTGGAGCTTAATAGAGGAAGGGGCACTCCTGACTTGGTTCTCATCTTTGCCTCTTTGAACAATTCCTGTATAAATGGAGTTGATTAATTTACAGTTGGTTTAAATATAATTAAGTGGAAAATCCTTCTGTAAAAGGATATACCACACTTTGGAAAGGACATGAAATATGGGATGCTTATAATAAAGTCTTAAGTTTGTCTTAAAAAAGATGTTAACTGTTTCAGCTCTTGAAGCTAAATATAAATCCAGAGATGGCACTGCACTTTTTTGAACAGAATATGAAGAAAAGGAGAAAGATCTTCTAAAATGGTGGAGCATAATAATCTTCAAACCAGGAAGGGCCACCTTATCAGAGAGAAAGATAAGCTGCTAACTTAGAAGGAAAAAATAATTAGAATAAAAGGAAGGACTAAAGAACTGTCTTATTTTTAGATAAATACTCATATGTGTGTGAATACACACGTGCAAACAGTGAAACAAAGAAATTAAAGGATCAGACATGTATACATGTAACATCTGTGAGTTACCTCAGGAGCTGACTGTTTTCAATCACAGTATGGTTCAGTGCATAAACAGAGTCACAACTGCCTGTTGGTTAGGAATAAATTTTTACAGGGAAACATTACCAGAGTCAACACCAACTGTTGGCCTCATCATCCTCTGGCACTACAAAATGGGATACTTAATAGAGAAGTGAGCTAAACTCTCATATCTTACTTATGACTATTATTTCACCATTAATCATCCTCTTACCTCTCTACTCTTTGTATCCCTTGTGCAAATAAAATCTATCTCCCCCCTGAGAAGAAAGATGTCAAACCAGACAGAGGAGGGGCATGAACTCAGCTGGGAACTGAGCACATGATGGAAGAGAAGCTGAGGGAGCTGGGGAGAACAGAAGCGTAAAGGGGGATCTTGCTGCAGCCTTCAACTGCCTAAAAGGTGATACAGAGAAGAGAGCGCCATGTTTTTCTCAAAGGTGCATAGAGGTAAATGTGTTTTACCTCATTGTAAGTTGCAGCAAGGGTTTGATACAGAAGACAAGTTTTGACGAGCAGAGTGGTTAAGCACTAGAACAGCTGCCCAGAAAGGCTGTGGAAATGAAACTCTTCCTGAAGGCTGGACTAACTAGTGATGAAAGTCACAAGTTGTAACTCCCCCAGTTTTGGCCTTCTTTGGTTCAAACCCCATCCAAACATTTCTCTCAAGAATACTGAATTATCTTCCTGTCTTCCCACATCTGTCTCACCTTTTTCACATGAGCCCATCAAATATTTATTTCAATGAATGTTAATGTGTCATCAAATTTCCTTAGGAACTTTTTATGTTGCTCTTTTCAAATAAGTTATGAGAGCTGTCCTTCAAGTATAACAAGTAAGTAACAACCTCAGGATTATTACAAAAAGCTTTTTTATGTCCATAAAACTTTTGTTGCATTGCTCCTATTTCTGCTATATGGGAAGGAAACAAATTCCCTCCTCAAAATCTTTATTTCAAAAAAAACTTCACTACATTGTTTTTTTTCATAGTCATGATCGCATAACACTACATAAGCAGATGGAGAAGGCAGTATGGAGGAATAAAACACAGCAAGATGTTGGAGACCCTGCCAAAGAAGAGATTTCTATTGTTTAGTTTCCTCAGAAAACTAGTTTCACTATAAGGAAAAAGCACTGTTATCATGAACTGCTACTAAAGCATGTATTGTTTCAATAAATCCTTCCTAATCTAGAATTTAGATTGGACTGAGAGAGGGCCTGTGGAGAAGGACTTGGGGGTACTGGTGGACGAAAAGCTGGACATGACCCTGCAATGTGCGCTCGCAGTCCAGAAGGCCAACTGTATCCTGGGCTGCATCAAGAGCAGTGTGGCCAGCAGGTTGAGAGAGGTGATCGTCCCCCTCTACTCTGCTCTGGTGAGACCCCACCTGCAGTACTGTGCTCAGCTCCGGGGTCCCCAACATAAGAAGGACATGGGCCTGTTGGAGCGGATCCAGAGGAGGCCACAAAGATGATCAGAGGGATGGAACACCTCTCCAGTGAAGGAAGGCCAAGAGAGTTGGGAGTTATTCAGCCTGGAGAAGAGAAGGCTCCACGGAGACCTTATTGCAGCCTTTCATTAAGGGGACTAAGAAAGACAGAGAGAGAGACTTTTTACCAAGGACTGTAGTGACAGGACAAGGTGAAATGGTTTCAAACTGAGAGTAGATTTAGACTGAACATGAGGAAGAAACTTTTTACAGTGAGGGTGGTAAGACACTAGAACAAGTTCCCCAGAGAAGCTGTGGCTGCCCCCTTCCTGGAAGTGTTCAAGGCCAGGTTGGACAGGGCTTTGAGCAACCTGGTGTAGTGGAAGGTGTCCCTGCCCATGGCAGGGGGGTTGGAACTAGATGATGTTTAAGGTCCCTTCCAACACAAACCATTCTATGATTCTATGGTTTAGTCTGCTGTCAGTGGTCCAGCATATGAAAGAACATTAGAACTTACAAATCAAAACATTTTGGGAACTTCATATTATTATTTTTTTATTAAATAGAATTAATTCAGAATAAAGAGCACTATACTATTTTTTGGACTTCACAGTGTTACTTTGGGATACTTCTGGATAACTTATTTACATTAATGCCGTAACAAAAAATGCATTTTTTCTTTTTTAAAAACTACATGCAAAAGGTGTGCAGGACTTACCCCGTTTAACAGGACGATTTGCTACAGTAAACATCTGCATGGCAATAGAAAAGTCTTCCAGGTTATTTGTAAACTTGCAAAAAGTCTTGAATTCTTCCAAACTGATATTCTAGAGTACCACAGAGTTCAGATGATACATAATGAGTAATACATTCAAACCCCAGGAAATCTATTTTATTAAATCTGGTGGGACCTAGTGTTTACGTGTGATTGCCTACTCATCATCAATATTTGTACTTCTCAGTTGGCAAATTACCATTGTTCTTATTTGCATAAAATTCAAGGGCTGCAATAATTAACTTGGAAACTAGTTACATTATTAGATACTCGTATTCAAATGAAAACCTGTACACACAAATGAGGAAGCAAAACAAAGCATGTTCTATGTACCAACCTCTCCTGCCTCAAATCTGTCTTTCACATTCTGCCAGTAAATTTCATTGTTTTCCTCATCAGTGAAGTACAGTAACCATTCTGCAAAGTCTTCTTTTCTCATGACGTTCAAACCCTTTGAAAACTTTATGAATTCCATTTCTTGGACTTCTGTTTGCAGATTTTCCATGAATCTAAGTATAAACAGATATTATCCAACAGTTGATACTTGCATCACTGTATCACTACCACTACCTTAGTTACTAAATGCAGTAGACACTAACTCTTAATCACAGATACTGTCAACATCACTGTTTAAAATATCACTGGTTTAATTTTACCTGTGCATGTAGATTTGTTTCTGCTGCTGCATTTCAATAATGACACCAGTAGGGTGCTCTCTAAGTCTGCATAGATGGCTGCTGCTAAAATAATTTACAGATACACTTGGCATCTAGTTTTTACTAATGTTAAAAATGTGCAGATAATGAGATAAAATAATTGGTAAGGCAGTATTATAATTAATGAATGAAAAAGGACATGGTAACTAAAGGCCTGACATGATTTATGAAATTTCATACTAATAAGAGGAATGACAAGGTTGGAAAGTGCCTAGAAAGATGAGGCTCTAATAATCACAACGGTGAAACAAAAGAGGAAACTTGAAATCATGACTGCAGAAAATGATGACTAAAAGCCTCAAAGATCGTAACTGCAAAGAGAAGTTTGGCAAATCAGTTCTGCACTCACTACAGGATGGATTAGAGAGGATTACAATTGACACATACAGAGTTTGGAAGAGCACAGAAAATGACGTTGCAGGTGTTTGGGAAGGTAAGAAGAGAACTGTCTGAAAAAGGAAGGGGTGAACATCAAGGTTTTTAGGAGACACTCATTCTTTCAGGAAGAAAAAAAATAAAGTAGCATGAGAGGCAAGTAACAACCTGCAGGTACACAGCTTAGAACTGTGAGGAGAGTTGTAGCTTTGTTCCCCCAGTTTGGTCTACATGGCCATTATAATTTCTTCTGGCTAATATTAATTTTGAGAATGTAGAAGACAATACTGTGCGATCCATTTGGTAATTTCCATTTCAGAAATGGGGCAATCCAAAAACAAGTGATAATTTTTAAATATAAATAAAGGTTAAAAACACAGTGATGCTTGCCAGAATCCCTTTAGTACTTCAAAAGAACGCTGCATTATGGAGTTGCAAAAATTATTGACAGGAGAGAATGAAATACTCCTATATTGGGACAAAGCAATTAGTTGGAGAAGAGGACAGCTAAGGTCTATGTAGCAAATACCAGTAGAGGCTCATTTGCTCATCAGTGTTTGCATGGCCTCACTGGGTTTGAATTCTTTCCCCTGAAATTACAGCATTTTAGTCCGCACAGCTATCTTTAGTTCTTTAATGAGATCACTTGGACAATTAGTAGCTCGAAGGTCTGTGAAGTCTGTAAGGGGTTAGCTGAAGATTTCTGTTACAGCATAAGTGCTCTCTTGAATTTTTTCCTCTAATAATTAGAGCTGCACATGCAAATAAAGGGCCAACAAATGCTTCACAGCTCAGGACATGCAGGTAGATGAAAGCCTGACAGTGGACATGATTTTAGGTTTCAGGCTAGAGTTTTATTAGGGTAATACTGAGGAGGGGTACGATATGCTCCCACATTTTATATGGGCATTTTTCTGGTCCAGTAAAGGGGTTACAAGGCTTCCACAGTATAGTCAAACACTGAGGTATCTTCCTCCACAGTCTACCTTAAGACCTGGCTCACTTTCAAGTCCCCTGACTCTTCCTCTCACATGGGAATGAAACACCAAAGGACCTGTTTGTGTCACCACCATGAAGGGGAAGGCCCTTGTCTTACAGACCAGTGAGAGCTGACTTGCACAGCTTGCAAAACACTGTTCAGTTTTCAGACACAGCTCCCGTCCTTGTAACTCATGAGATGACTGCTGGCTCTGGCCACCCCAGCAGTCAGCACGTGCAGGGGAGACTGGCCAGCGTGGGCTGGCAGAAACCGTCCTGCCACAACCCCACAAGAGTCTCCCTGGATCCTGGGAAGTGATGTCTATCCGTAGGGGGAGAGGATGGCACATGCACCAGGCATATGGAGCCAGTCCAGTAGAGACTTGACTAGGGCCACTTGGCTGCATTTTGGGAGTGGCCAAAGGCAAGGAGTAGATGGTATCTGGGATGTGCGGCTTGTGCTTGGCTGGAAGTCACAGCAGAGACCATGCAGAACAGTAACTGCATCTCTGACTGTTGTTTCCAACCCATGTAATGTCTGGTCTGGGGGAGAACAAGCTGCTGAAAATGAGGCCACTTACAGAAATATGCCTAAAACATGGATGTAGGGAAACAAGACACCATGTGTTTTATTTTCTTGGCTTTAATCTATGAAAGGTGGCCCACATTTTGCAACAGACTTAAGGTCTGTTATTGAAAGTATGAGTTATTTATCTTGGGGAGCTAACTCTCAGTCATTTGCTTTACTGGTCAGTAGCCACAGCTGATGACAAACTACATATTCATCCATCTTATTCTAAATATCACATTTCCTTAAGCAGAAAACCCTCAGTGACCTGCCTTCTAGCCATACCCAATAAAGGCAGGACAGCTGAACGACCAAGCGTTTCTACATGCTGAGGAAAGAGTGGGTGCCCCACCTAGCTGCACACATCAGCCAGCTGAAAGGTGCAGCAAAGCCAAAGAGGAAAGTGAAGGGTTTGACTGTGGCATTTTTGATGTGTTCTTGCCTCTGCACCTTCTTCTAGTCGGACAGCAAATGAAGTGAAATTTCCCCAGTCCCACTGTGGGTTTTCCATTGCCTTTTCTCAGGCTTGGGTTCTTGCCCTCTCCAGTTGCTTTGGGGCAATAACACCACACCCTTCCTGTGGCACAAGAGTCATGCATCTTGCTGCGCTATGCAGATTAGAGAGGGGAGTGGGAATTACTTATTTAGGTACAAGAAAAATTAACAGATATTTCATTTCAACTTGTAGGCTTGCTCCTGGCAAGCCAGAGTGGGAAGATTTCCTGCCATACCAAATGCTACTTGGAGCAGCAGCTGAAATATGCAATTTAAAATTTATATGTGATAGCCTCCCGTATTACAAAAATTAAAATACTATGAATCATCACATCAGCATTCTAGGTCACTCTTATTCCCAGATGTGAGAGTTAAAAATCCTAATGAGTTTTTTTTTTAAGTGAAAGTTATTAAAACTTATTAAAAATAACTTTCTGGTTAGGAAGTAAAACTTGATACTTAAATGCCAAGACACCGCTAGGGATACTTGCTTTTGTATCTTCTGGATCTCCGTGTGATGAGTTTCAGCTGCAAATTCCTTAAAAAAATTCTCCAGACATTAGGAAAAACAAGAATAGAATGAAATTCCTGCTCTCTCGAAGTCAGTGGGAATTTGGCTGGGGACTTTGAAGGGAGCCAGAATTCAACTACGGGAATGGGACTCTGATTGTAGGTGTGCTCTACAATTCAAAAATAATTAGACTGGGAACAATCTTATGCTACAGTAGCTTGAAAATAAAAGCAAACCTTAATTTTCCAAATAACAAAAAGGAAAGGTAAATCACAAATTTATAAGATGGAGAAAAGGCTGGGTACAGGCAGTACCTTCTTTAAGATAGTCTGGTTTATCCACACTCTCTAAAACACCCACGTTGAAGGCCAATGGCCAAATTTGTTATCGTGTTACAACAGCATCCAGAAACCTTATCAGGATTTATCCCTCATTTTGTAATGTGCTCTATTATAGAAAGAGGGAGTCTCTCAAGACTTTCTGGCAACTCAGTTTTAATAGAAGTGAAAATGTAATAAAAGTGGGGAGACCTCAGGAATGCAGCTATTCCCCCTCCGACCTGAAATACTGCAATGAAGTGCTAGCGTTGTATTCCTTATGGCACACAAAGAAACAGAATGAAACGCAAAAGGAAAGGTTAGGGAAAGTTTTCCTTCCTATACCTCTTGACCTGAACTGAAAGTCTGTGCAAAACTTTAACACTCTAATAGAGAACTGACCAGTTCTTGTCGCACTGATTTATAGGAAGGAAAATTAACAACAAAGATAGTGGTGAATATACCACCCCGGCATTTGTACTCTGCTTCAGCTCCTCTTTGGACACTGAAGTCCTTCTGAAGGCTTAATAACCCTCTCTGCACCAAAAGAATGTTGCAAACCAGCTGCAAGGTCGCCTTTTTGCAATCTGACTTTCAAAACAGAATATAGAAAATCTAATAAGGGCTTGAACATTGACCTTTAGAGAACATTTAGATCTATGCTTGTAAATTCAGTTTTGCAAGCAGTAAGACAGTTAATCAATCTCACCATTTTCAGAACTACAGGCAAAACCTTCTTTGATTTACTGTCCTCAATGTTTCCAAACCAAACAAAAAAACCCTACTCACTTTCATTTATAAGCATTCTGTAGAAACTAATCAAGCTATTCTTTTGCTAAGTATATAGGAAAGGAAGAAACAGAGATTCTTCTCAACATCATTATTAAATATTTGGGAAATATTCAGATCCAGTTACGATAGGAATACACAGTCATGAAGCCAGATTTTGTTCCCATCTCCACTTCCTCACTGTTTGATCCTGGTTGCACAAGATGTAATCTCTATGTGTATTAGGGCTCTACATACATATACAAACACATAGACACATGTGTAGGTACAGAGACAAATAAGAAGGCAACCATATTCTATACCTGCAAAGCAGTTCCAAATCCCTAGATGAAAATCACTGAAAATGTACAAGCTATTGTCACAGCAAAAGCACCACTGGATGATGATGCTAACTGAAAGAGATTCTGCATCCAGGCATTGGCACAAACACAGAACAGCACCAGACAAATGTCAGCACTAGCAATGTGGTTCAGACCAGATCATTCTGGTTTCTTAAATGAAAGGTTTCAAGTATAATGTACCATGGAATTCAAAATACTGAAGGAAAGAAACATGACAGGTAGGGAAAAGGCACATTTTGTGTATGGTTATATAATTTGTGACCTTTAAGCTAAAGCAGGAAATAAAAAAGAAACCATGATTAAAGAATATTTCTGGTACAAAATTCTATTAACTGATGAGAAGTTTGGAAGCAACAAATCAGATTAAAAAAATGCCATAAACTGGATTTGAAATGTTAATTTTCCTCATATGATTAAAAGATGCCCATTGTTTAACCATACCAGGAAGTACTTTTTTGTAAGTCATCCCAGGAAAAAAATACAACAATCAGAAAGTTTTTTGAATATTCTTCCCGTACTCTCTGTACTTTTTCTTTTTTTTTTTCCTTCAAGGAGATTGTGAGAGATTTAAGATTGCTTAGGGACAGATTACAGAAAAAAAAATCATAGCAGTCGTAAACTGTTTAGGGAGTGAATTACTGTCTCCTCTTTTATTTGGGATTAGACATACTTAAACAAGATCAGTAAGGGACTTTTTTCAGGGAAAAAAACCAGTGGCTGTCAAGAAGAAATACTTGCTATACCTAGAAAACTACATAGTTTTCTACTCAGAATAAAAAATAGCACATACAATATAGCTGAAAATTAAAGAACAAGTGAAACATTTTTTGTAAGGAAAATACCAAGAATTATTTATGCCTCAAAACACAGGGGAAACCCATGCAAAAGAATAAAAAGCCTGAAATCCTGGAGAACTTCTGGCTTTATGTTTGAAATCTGACATTCTATAAGATGGGGCCTGGTATTAGAAGACAACACTGTTACTGAAGTGTAAAACTGAGTGGTGGCCATCTGAAACAGAAACTTGTTCATGTCTTCCAAGAAGAAAGTCAAGTCTCATCTGGTTACAGCTTCTTGTATTAAATCTACCCTTCTTTACATGATTTTAGGCTTGCTGCATATTGTTTCATATTTTCTTAAACTGATACAGGAGAATAATGATTCAGGCTGCATTTGACTAGGAGGCAACACCGTTACTAGTGATGTACATAAACATACTCCAGAATAACTTAGATTTAAATTTCCTAACTTTTGCCAGGGAAACAAGCTGTGGCTTTTGAAGTTGTGGATTGTTAATAATAATTACCATATTGTCCTTATGTTATGGACAATACAACTGGCAAGAAATCATTTAGCAAACTGGAGCTGAACATGTGTTCCTTGAGTCCTACCTTAAGATCTCTGAAATCACCTTGTTACTATGGGAAAGACATACGGTGCTGTGCTTCCTTGGTTGCTTCCACTACTTCCAAGAAGTCCCTGGAGAAGCTGTAGAATTAAGTGGGAGCCTCTCCACTGCTGCTCAGCAGAGAAATGAAAAGGAGCAGCTTTGGTTGATACTTTGATTATGTTCTGTATGACAGTGAGAAAAGAGCTTGACTGGCGTCACAAAATAGCTATGAAAAGGTTACTTCTTTACTTCCATGCGCCCAACAGCCCAAGAAAGGTTGAAAAGTGATCTGATAACTCTGTTTCATGGTCTCATTCTTTATGTCTGGTAAAAACCAACTGAGGATTGTCCTTGTGTGTATCACCTACCTATGATTTCCCAAGAACCATGCACCAGCTGGAAACAGAGAGAGCACAGCATACTTAACCATTTTCCCTCCCTATATCAGTGCGTCTCTGGTGTTCGGGGCAGTAGGAGGGGAGGCACAAGAGCTGGCTTACATCAGCTCCACATTGCCTGAAGAGATGTAGACTGTTCCCATTTTCTGTGTGCCATCTGAATGCAAAGCAAGGAGAACAGGGCAAATTAATTGCCCTGATATATTGACTGTGGCTGTCTGACATCTTTTAAATGTTTGGACTGTGGGCTAAAAGGGTTGGACATCACTGGTGTACATGTAGATACAGATGGTTGCACACTTACAAAAGGATTTTTTAATGTCAGCCAAACTGAAAAAGAGGAAGCATGAGGAAAATATATGTAAGTAATGAGGTGAGAGCACTAGTCTCAGCTTTCTAAATTCCCATGTAAGTACGGTGAAATTTCACAAAGAAAGCATTCCTGCCTTTTTTTTTTTTTTTTTTTTTTGTTTCAAGGACCCTACAGCACTGCAATATCTGTGTATTTAACTAATGTGACAAGTTTTAGTGTGTCCTAATCGAACCTAATCACCCCTACTTTCTACTAGGTACTACACTGATCAATGGAAAAGCTTTCTAGGCAACAACTTGGAAAATGATAAAAGCATTTACCACCATTATTTTCTGCTTTTGACAATGATCCATGTCTGTACAGCTCATCAGTCATCTCTTGTAAAAACAGTGTGGCACTTTGATCAAACAGCCAACAATAGCTTCCCGCGTAAGGTAAAATGTTATGAGGGGCCATCAGATAGAAATCACATTTTCTCTGAACAATAGAAACCCAGAAATGATGTGCTTGATTTACTTGCAAATAAAATCATGTGAAAGGTGATATCTTTGCAGAGGTTGAAAAGACAGTGATCCTTTTATTCACCTTTCTGCGTGTTAAACAAACTTCACTGTCATGTTGCAACTGAGATAGAGTGTCTACACAGTGATAAAGAGCCACATTCCAGCTCTACGAAACCTAACTGCCACTGTTGAAAAATTACCTGCATTAAACCTTACACTTATCCCACAAATTTTAAGAGCAAGATGTGGGAGTTTGATTTTGGTTACAGGCCTCTATCTGTGTGGTAGGCAAAGGTCTTTAACCTATGCGTTCTGAATGTACTAGGTACATAGTTTCATCAATGTCATGCCTCAGTGGGTCAATGTAGGATTTTATCTAAAACCTGAGACTTTTCAGTTTACACTGTATATACAAATACAACCTTTTACTAGTGCTCTCTGCCTTTTGTTTCATTGAGAGGATCTATGGTATTTACAGAAAAGAAAGCTGGAGGCATCTTAAACTTATTTTACTCACTTAGATTCCAACTGAGGCAAGGTCTTCAAAAGAGAAAGGTTGTTTATTTGAAGACCACTGTATGCCGGAGCCAGTGCAGCCGAACACCTTTTAGTGTCAGAACAATTTCCTCTCCTCCTTTTCTACTCTGGCTTTTCCCAGACCTCTGTCGATTGGAACAACATTCATTTTTAAGAGGGCTGACGAAGATTCTCTGCTTCCAAACATAAACTGAAGTAAAACACATTATCCTAATTTATTTTTCCGGTTGTAAATGACTGATAATTTTTGTAGAAAGATTAATCTTTCTACGTCTTCTCTTCTCATCCCATTGTGCTAGAAGACAAGATTCACACAAGTATTTAGGAACTTAACTTCCATTTGTCTCAAAGAAAGACTGTGCATTTGGATTCTGGGCCCAAGTTCACAGAGCAAGATGTGTCTGGAGTTCATACTAACAGGAGAAACTGATCTCTCAAGTAACAGAAACTGTTTTAATCAGTTAAGTTGTGATGCTGTGTAGGTGGTGGTCATTACTGATTCAAATAAACATTGGAAGAAAGAATCTCATCCAGTTAAAACACTAACAGCTGATGCCTGGTTGGGTTTTCAAGTCAAAAGCAACCATAGCAGAACTTCATACTCTGATGTAGACAAGGATTACACCATCTTTCTGACGTGTATATGACATATAAACTGAACGATTACCTACACCAGTCTTAGAACTTTGTATTAACTTCTGATTTTGCAAAGCTTACAGTGAAATAGATGGGTATACCGTGCTATGTTTCCAGGAGTAATGGCCACTGCAGTTTCAGTCTGATGTGGTGTTTACCATCTGGCTCAATTCTCAGTTGACACAAACACCACAAAGTATCTGCACAGTCCCATTGCAAAAGGAGTTCAAAGGGTAAAGGAAAAGGCACAGGGGAAGTTTCAAACAGAATCTGGAATTTGAAGCAAGCAGAGAAGTTGACTGTAGCCTACCATGACAGTTGTAATGGGGAGGGGGTTGCCTCAGCTCAGAAAAGCTTTTTTAATTGATCAGTAGTCATGTTTTTGGTGATTTGATCAAGAAAAATACTCATTAATCATATTGTCTTAAGGTATGCCATCACACAGCTACCAAGAATGGTAGTCTCAACCCTCATAGCCTCTAGACCCACTGCTGCTTTGGAGTTATCATGGTGCTCAACTCTTTCTGCAGACAGCAGACTCCAGGAGCTAAACTAGAAATTTAATAATGCAAAATCATGAATAATCTCCTGCTTCATTACCTGCTTAACTTTCTGAATCAGCTCAGTGTGAGGTCAGATTAATGCCAGTGCTGGTGCAAAGTACAGGGGGTAGAAACAGGACTGGTTGCCGTTAGGCTTGCCGAGCCACAAAAATACCTGAAAAACTCAGAGTAGCGAAGTTTTTCCTTTCCTTCTTTTCCAAAGAAATGTACCAGCAACATGGTATTAACAGCACAGCTTTCCAGTTCTGCTCCCTATAAAACAAAAACTGGTATGATTAGTTATTATTGTATGATTATTAATATCTATTCACCACAAATCTAGAGATATTTATTTGAACTAGAATTTCACAAGACTTATTTGCAATTTAATTACAGTTCCCAAACACAGGATCTCAGAGCTGAACAATTCTTCCACATTAACTGGCTATTATATGTTCTGCTTCTGAATATTCTGTATGAAAGATGAGTACAATTTACAACCACCTTTCCATGTATTTTATTATTAGAACCGAGAAGATTGATAGTTAAATCTTTAAAAACCTTTATGCTTAGGTGAATAGAGGCTTTACATGAAGTTAACATCTTTGTAAAAAAGTTTCGAGTCAGGTATTTCTGATTTGTTACAGCCATTTAAAAGCATTCATGATAGTCTAATAAACAAAAGTAGAAAAATACAAACATTCTTAGTGCTCTATTATAATATTATCTTCAAGACTTCTTGCAAATTTTCACTGTTAGTGACTTTTCTGTGTATTTTTAAAATCTGATTAAGAGATTTCTACAGAAAAAGGATGCACATTATTTGAACTCAACAGCATCTTTAACAAGCCTAAAAACACACATAATGCTGGATTTCTGTTCTATTCTTCTTTCAGCACTAGCATACTGGCATTTCTTTGAACGCAACAAAACACTAAGCAACATGAAGAGAGATTTTCTTTTTTTTTGTAAGTCCGGAGGGATTTCAACAAACTATTCTTATGACATCTAAATAGCCCCTCTGTCTTTTATCTGGTTGAAGAGGTAAGATGAAAGACAAGAGTCTATTCATAAGATTTAATACTAATGGTTATTTAGCTTTCAGCATCATCAATAACAAGTCCCATTAGTCCACTGTGTGTTTCATGCTTATTGCATATGTGACACAGTTATTTTATAGTTAAAGAGGTAACATTCCTCCTTTCTACTGCAACCTACAATGCACTAAATGACAGTGATACAAGTTATTCATGAGTGAACCTAGAAAAAAAACTTTTCAAGTCATACGCAACCTGTACTTATTGAACTTTTATCATTTAACTGCAGGCAAAGAATATTTAAATACCCACAAGATCCAGCCTTCTAAAGTTTAAACACTTCAGATTACTGTGAAGACTGATGCATAAACATTGGTATATGCTTTTCTGAAAGTCAAAAGTCAAATAATTCATGTATGCTTATTTGAAATTCAAACCCAAACTATTTATGTCAGAATGCAAAGTTTTCTAAGAAGAAACAGAGAAGAATCCACATATTTCTCACTTCAGTGAGATACTAATCTGCTTTTTGTGTTTTTTGCTTACATGTTTAAAGGAGACTTGAAAAATGCAAGAAATGATTTTGCTGATGTAATTTTAAAAACTGAACTCATGATTACACAATTTAATGCTTCCAATTTAATTACTCCATGTTAAAATCAGTGTTGTATCGAAAACAAACTGAAAAACAAGGTTTAAAATAACCTTTTAAAAACAGTCTGCAACAGAAGAAGTTTTTTTCTTCTATTCATGTTTCTCTAGTTATAAGCTAGAAGAAGACATACAAACAGTACCTATCTCATCTTATCTGAGATGACAAAGCCTATCCCTGGATTTATAACAAATATGCACCTACTTGTTGGCTACCCTCTTTATCAGTCGAAATTCCAAAGTGGAACTGGCAGATGTCCAAACACTATGTTAGTGAGAGCTAAATGTATTTTAAAACTACAAAACAGTACATTTCTTTAAAACAGAATATGCAATAGGAGACCACAGAGACTACAGCTTAAGGGTAAAATTTTTTAAAAAATTTCTTTTCCTAGAGTTAATGCTATTAAATTAAAGTACATGTTAGTACATAATTCCTTTTTGTCCACAGAATCATTAGAAGCTTTTGCTGCTGAACTATATAAATTAGTACTGACATGACAAATCTTTGTTAGAAGATAATGAGAGCTCTATTAATATTTCCAACACCTCACCCTCCTGAGCTTAGGTAAAAGAATAACTCACATTTGGAATGTGTCTCTTGGCAATGACAATGAAATGGTAACCTAATCCTGGAGCTGTAAAAAGGACCAGACTTTTGGTAGCTTTGAGTCACAGAGCTACTATCTAAATTGAGTGAAAGTTTGTATTCTGGTAGCTTCAGCCCTGGGAGGGTGCACCATAGCACCCATTTGGGCTGTGCGCTTCACAGAAAGCTGAGGCACAGAGTGGAGAAAGGAGTGATGTTCTGAGTCTCAGCTTGATACAAGCATGGGATGGGGCAGGGACATGTATCTCAAGTGGGGAACTCAGAGATGTTCCAAGGGTCCATTGATTCAGACAAAGAATCCCAAAGACCAAGCTCTGATGCCACACAAGTCTACAGGAACTAATAACATGTGTGTACATATTACAAACACAGGCATATTTTCCTAGAGTAATGTTAACACCTCATACACTTTTCAAAAGCACCATGAACTGCTGAATTAGGCAATTATTCCTTTTTAAGTAAGATCAGATAACACAACATTTATTTCCTTATTACATTACACAGACTGTTAACATAGAAGCCTGATACTGCACTGAGTCACAGGCACAGACCTACCTAGTCCTGTAGCTCCCCACTGAGTTTTTGACATTTAGGACCTGATACTGCAGCAAGCAGCAACAAGTGCCACTGAGAAGAAACTTATCACACAGCGAGACAGGATTTTCGGAATAATGTACCTAACTGATTTTCAAAACTCATCTGCAGTGTTAATAGACTTACTGTCTCTAGATTCTTACCACCTTTCCTTGCAAAATTTGCCTGAGGCATGACTGGAAAGCATTCATCATGATTAAAATCTGTAATACATTCCTTGTTCTCTAACTTGCTTCCTGGGAGATGGTATTTGCTGTGCAATGTCTTGTTTCAATAGAAATTGTAAAAATAATGCATATTTTGGATTGAATTTTTTTTTTTGTTAAGATAGAAGGAGAGTGAATAGATGAAGAATGGGGTCAGAAAAAAGAAGAGTGTCAAGGAGAACAATGTCTTAGTTTCTGTCTACTAGTGATGTCCCAAATCTTTCCAAAGGTAAGACTAAATCTTTGCAAATATTTCTGAGTCCACTTCCCTGAAATGATCTTTGTTTTTCTGCTGCTATGTGAGTCAGTTCATCATGTCAGGCTTCTATCCCTGAAGGCAATCTAGACTTCAATCTAAGCAGCCTAGCCTCAAAGACTGCTCAAGAGCATCAAGCCTTCTGTCACTTTGAGACTCTCCAAGATGTCGGGATATATCCTACAACTCAGTTCTGGAAAGAAGGTTTAAAAGATGTATCAATTATGAAATTAATCCTAGCAGGTATAGCCAGTCAAAAGAACTGTAAACAGGCAAGCTAGTGAGACCGGGAGATCCAGATATCCAAAAGCAGTCTTTTTTTGCAAAGCCCAGGCAGCCTCAAGTGGGGCCCACATTCTGTGATGAATCAGCTTTAATAATTATGTAAATCCATACTAAAGTTTTTAATATTTTGCAAGGCACTTTCTTACTAGGTAGAATTCAAGAATGCATCAGATCTGATACAGAAAGGCTAAAAGATGCACATTTTTTTCTACAGAGTGTAACAGACAGTATCTGAGAAAAAGTCTGATGGAGCATTTCCAAAACAATAAGCAGCTTATATCCAGCATTCAACAACATCTATAATTCCCATTACCAAGGGATTAGTTGTTTTTTAATGACAACTAAAGCCATGGAATCACTGCGCTGTACTGTTAGTGACTTTAGCAAGGAAGAAAATGTAACTTTATGGATGTCCTCAGCTTTCACTGCGTCACTCACAGTTCTGCATCAGTTCATGAGGAGATACAGAAAAAACAGTTTCCAGTCAAATGGCTAAAGTTAATTTGGTAGTAGACATTACAGGAGATACTTTATGCCAAAACCAGGAATACGTTGAAACTTGTCTTGCCGCCAGCAGGTTGACTGCATCAAGCAGTCGGGGAATGGCACTGTTGCACTGAGAAGCCTGAGGCTGCATGACCAGTGCACTGCTGGCAGCTGAGGGAAGCAGCTTCTGTACACAGTTGGGGATGGCCCCTCACAAGAATTCAGGCCTGCCTCCCCGTTATGCCATACTTTAAAAATATTAATTTCCACCAAAAGTAGAGAATCCGTAATGAAGACCCCCCTCAGGAGGTATGATGTTCTTTGAAGCACACTCTTGATTAACGTGGACTTGGCCTCCAAGGCCGAGCACACCCATCCTCAGCATGTGTAAATCTCCTTGCTCTCAGCACTAAAACCAACTCAGATGGACTGTGACCAATTCCCCCACCTCGCTGTTTGAACACATCTCCCCAGGTAGTTCACGTTCAGGCTGCCACCCCAAGTTGCAGTTATCACAAAATGCCAACTGAGCACGCTTATGTGCGCCATTTCCAGTTTATTCCAATTAATTTTACAAGCAAATGCACTAGACAGCTTTCAGAGATTATGACCAGATTCTTACTGTTTTGTATCAAAGACTAGAGCTGTTAATGCAAGGCCAAACTGTGTGTCTTCCCTGGCCTGTCTGGAGACCACACTGCTATCTGGCTTCTCTATATAATTTAAAGCGCTTCAGAGTAGGTTAAATAGCACAGACTAAAGGGGTAGCCTTGCCTCACACATCTGTGCAATGGAAAGCAAAGCTACTGTGACCACAATGGGCTTCCAGATGAATTCCTCATGGGAGAGACTTTCGCTATCCACACAAAATTCAATGTACTTGCAGAATAGGTACCTAGAAAGATGTCAGAAAGCATGTTTCTTTGTCTCTCTTGAGGCTAATAATGTCATCAGATCACATGGAAAAATAAAGTAATTTCCTTGTCTGTGAGGTAAACAATGACCCAGCAATTTTTTAATACCCTAATATTTTGATGCCACATGGCTTGGTTCTTTATGGGGTTTACCTGCCAGGAGAGCTTCCTTTAAAGCATGCAGGAACACTGCAGTGCTCCTTGGTTTACAGTATCTAAAAGCTTTTCAACACAATTTAATGTTAATCTGGTGATACAAAACATACACATTTATGTTGCAGAAGACAGGTCAAGAAAAAACGTGCATTCCATCTGAACTGAGAGGTGACAAGATTAATGACACACTCTTTTGGAGAGGGATATTAATTTTAGCCTTGGACCATATTCTTGCAAAATTTGATGTGCTGCACCCCTGTTACAGAGTGTTAATGCACTAGAAGAGCGTAGCTCTAAACCACCATATTTCTCCCTTCAGTTTAGGCAGTCTTTAATTATTCTGGGCTCAGGGCTTTGCAGACTTTGAAGCTATGGGCAGAAAACTTTAATTAAAAACTCTAGGGAGCAGATGGGCAGGTTACGATAGCCTGCACAGTCTCTGTGGCTGAGGAGATCCATTGCAATGCTGCAATGTTTGAAAGTCCAACCTTGTGCTGACCATCTAAGTGGTGATGTGTGAATGATTATCACTCACTTCTCTTAGGACCAAAAAAAAAAAGTATACTGCTTAGAGTCAGGCTCAATTTTAGTTCGAAAATTTTCTGTTTAAAAGAGATTAATAGCTGTGTCCCCAAGTATTAGTTAAATGTTTAAAAAAGCACATGTAAATGAGATACTTTGTATGAAAATGTGTTCATTGTGGAATGCAGAAGCATATGTTTAATCATTTGGAAATGAGACAATGAACATATTTCGCAACATGAATTCCATTTTAAGAACAAATGTAGAACATTCTGTATTGTCATTCCTTTTCTAACAATAGCTAAAAATATTTCTAAGTTTAGCCATTACTCAAAGCATATTAAATCAGAGATATTGAAACTACTTGTAACTCATTAATCTAAATTGAAGGGCCCAAGAGCAAAGTCCCTGATGTAGATGACTGGATAGATATCTGCAACCATTAGCATCGTTTGCACTACCAGAACGCTATGTATCCTTCCAAGGAACTCAGGGCAGTAACACAAAAGCAACTGGTGCTGTTCACCGAGCAACACCTTTTTCAAAATACACCAAATTCTTCTAGCTTATGCACTTTCCTATAACACTCTACACCACTTCCAGGCAAAGGGTTTGCCTCTCCTCTTCCATGAAGCATGGTCAAATGCTCAGCTGGATGTCTCATATGAAGCAAAACAGTTCTGCTAGGAAGCCAGATGCCGCATTTCCTTTGGCCTATGGGAAGATGGGTGAGCTGAGACAGCCACTGCCTCTGCTGACTTCTGCACCATTTTCTCCAGTCTAGTTAGAAAGAACCCGGTTGCCGGTCTTGTAAGCCTACCTGCATCTCTCCTTCACTGTGTGCACGCCTGTGCTATGAGTAAATCAGATTGTCTGCTCTGCAAAAGTCAGCACGGAACTCCAAAAGACTGGGCTGGTTAAGGCTAGGCAGATTTTTCGGCTTTTCTTCCAGCATCAATTATAATATTGGAAAAAGAAAATTCTTCAGTTGAAATATATTTCTCTGGGTAACCAAGTCCACTGCAATCCCACTCAAGGGCCATTACTAAGTGGTGAAATTTTGAATTTTAGATGTGCAAGCCAAAATCTCAGTAAAAGAGGCAGAGATACAAGCACCCTGGGAGCACAGCAAATGAACTGCTTTTTCTTTTCCCAATACAGTATCTCAATATGTATTAAGGGATATCTCCATACATTGAACGAATAACTGGGACCTCTGTCTACACACTGTACAGAGAACACACCTGGCTACATCTGCTGCTTAAATAATGCTGCAGACTACTATTTAAACCTTATTTTCATAAGTCAGTGACATTTTCCATCTGGTATCAGACTAGGATTACTTTGAAAAAGCAGCAAACTCATATGCAAGTTGTGAAAGTGTTGTAGAAATAAAGAGCTATCCCAAACACCAAACTTCTGTTGCAGTATCTCAGCTTTCAAAGAACAGTCAAATTTAAAAACTGTATTTTTATGCTTTATCTGCTTTGCTTGAAAGTCATACTATGACTGCCATAATTATTAAAAATAAAGGGTAAAAACACATGCACTGACTACACTGTATAGTCAGATTCACTGCTTCTAATCAACTTCTGTGAAAGGCTGAGACAGGAAAGAAAATAAAAATTAGAAGAAAAGTGGTAATTTGGACTTTGCCAAACACAAGTATAGAGACCATAAGAATTTCAAGATAGCTGTACTTCCCAAAGCTATTTAATTCTTCCTTTGAACGTACTATAATTCCATATATAATCTGCTAAGAAACTGCCTAATATTTTCTGGTTACAATAATTTCAGATTTTTCTCAATGAAGAATTCTGAAGACAAAATTTGAAGCAAGACAAAAAACAAAATAAAGACATTCATGCTCAGGTATTTAATTAGCTCCCAATAAGCTTATGTGTTTATAACTAAATCTTTCCAACTGCGTCAAAGTTTCTCTGGAAATTTTATACTATAACTGTGCATTCATGCAGAATAAAGATTGTTTTTCTCTCACTGTCATGGCAGTTAAGTCTCAATTGAAATAGGTTTTGAGGAGCAGACAACTCTATTAATCCTAGCTATTTTAATCTGGTGACTGATGAAAAGATTCAAGAAAGGAGATAGTTATTAGTCAGTCAAACAATTTTTAACTGAACCCTGGATGCGTATTGAGGGAGCAAAACCTTTATACATCAGAAGACAATTTTTGTTTATGCCTAGTAAATATTAAAAGCGTTAGCAATACTGTCACTTCCATTTTTTCCCCAGGCAGGTGAAAAAGAACATGAGCTGGACCAACTCTTTGTAGAAACTGCTGATGCATGATAGGTTTATAAAGCAGAGCCCTGTATAAATTTCTTATTGAATGCTACCAACATGAGCAGTCACTGCCTCATGCCTAATTACCCATTTTCAGTTTACAACTGAAAGCAAGTTTGTGGTGAGGAAAATATCCTTCAACTACACCATCCAATTTAAGCATGCAACAAATGTAGTGCTGCTGATGTAAGCAGCACGTTATAGTAATAGATGGAGATGATCCATCTGTACTCTCCCCCTCCTTCGCCCTGATTCATCAGCTTCTTCTGAGGTGTTTTCAGCATGCTCAGGACTTCCCCCTCTCTGTTTACAGTCTCATTCAATCTCATCCAGGCTACAGAGTATCTTGTCTCTGTGCTGACTACAGACTGAAGAAGAGATGGCAGCTGTCAAAGACTCTACCTGGGAAGAAGGCAGGTAACACTGTCAGGATTCAGGGGAAAACAGCCAGAGGAGAGCAGGAATTTACCTGCCCCTTTCATTGACGAGATGTATTTGCCATTTGCTAACAGCCTTCAATCCAGTGAAACTTCTAACCCAGCTGGAAGATCATACTCTAAGATTGTTTCTTCTGGTCTGCATCTACATCATTTTTTTCTGGAAGTGGACGTAACTAAAGTAATCCTTGTCTTTGTCACCTCAATGATAGTAATTACATTTCAAACTAACTCAGAATAAGCTGATATTACTGCAAAAGCAGCATTTAGGTAATTTTAAGATACCGATTTCTGATTGGAAAGCCATCTTTTCTCATATGGCAATACAGAGTTTTTTCTGAGTTTCTCATAAATAGAAGAGAGTTACTTTGAAACAGAGACTTACAGAAACTAAGTAACAAGAGTGACTACACAGTCATTAAATATATTAATTGCATACATTTCATAAGGAGATTCAGAAGTGACATTTTTCTTCCCCAGTTAGAAAGTAGTTGACAAATCATACACTTTCATCTAATTAAAGCACTAATACTGATGCTTATATACTTATCAAAAACTCTGAAAAAATAACAAAGTTCATGGCAAATATGGCTATGCTTTTGTAAAGAAAAATGTATCTCTATTTCATACCTGAAATACTGTTTCTTCTCCAGCTGTTTTTAAATCATCTTCCTTCCCAATGATCCTCTGTAGCTGTATTTGTTAAAACATGAAAAAAACACAAGAAAATTACAAATTTGGTCTACGAGAGTCTCCTTTTTCAGAAACTTGCATGAATTTCACTTCTTAATTATAAAGTCATTACGTTTCTGCAAGGTTCTCTAGTCATGACAAAATATTTGCATGCTTAAGGATATTTTGCTATTCAGATACACTTTTTCCCAGGAATGTCTTATCTACTGTGTTTAATATAGCCAAGCAGAGCATATGAATCTCTCTCTTGCAACCCAGTGCTTACTCTATTTTTAGTGGAGATTTTCTTGCACTAGAAGCTTAGCATTCACTTCATAAGATTTTAAAACTCAGCAGTATAACATCAAGAGTCATTTTGGGAAATAAAAATTATCCTGCAATTTTCATGCTGTCCTCCCAGACAGCTTTACATAGTTCTGCTACAGATATGAAAAACACCCCTGTTCTAACTAGGTACTATACAACTAACAACAAAGAATAATTTAATTAAATAAGCAAATGTATTTTCAGAATTGGCATTAAGCATCATGTGATTTCAATTTCCCCTCCAGCCCACAAATAAATGAATCTTGAGTATGTTAGCAAAGAAGATTTTAAGAAGTACAGAAATGACCCACATTTAAAAAAATAACATCCACTGCCCCAGGTAGAGCTTTAAGGTAATACAGAAAGTGCATTGATTTGCACCATCTCAGATGCTCAAGATTGCTTAAGCTGCAAGGTTGTTTTGACTGTATTTTAGCTTGGGAGGTCAACACTGCCGTAAGAATGAGTGACTTAACATAGCACAAAGTATACCTACCTTTCACAGACCTGTGCATGAATCCTCAAAAGGACAGCAAAAATGAAAGAACAAGGGACTTATTACATTTCAGGTATAGATATGGATTTACACCGACCACTCTGGATTTGGAGACTTTAGGAAAGATGCTTTTAAAGCCCAGGGTTTTTGAAGCCGCTGGTTTGCTTCTTAAACGTTTTTGAGTGATTCCTCACCCTGCCCATTAAAACTGGGAAAAAAATCCATGATCAAATTTGCATAGCCATTACTTTGTGGGGTTTTCAAATCTCTTCTTACTTTATTTTTTTCCTTTTTTTGTTACGTTGTTTGGAGAAGCAACATGGGCTTGTAAGTAGTGCGTAGGAAAAAACCTGCTAACTGTTCATGTTATCAAAGTCTTCCCTTGGCCTTCAAATTCTGACTAATGCACCTGTTCTGTTTTTTTTATAGCCTCGGTTTTTGAGTTCCTCAGGATAGCTACTTTCTATTATTATTTTTGAATGGCATGCCTTGATAGTATGTATCAAAATAAATACCGTAAAACAATGCGATTAAACAGTACTAGTTTTTCCAAGTTTCTCAAATTCTTTTTATTTTTGATCACTTACAAAACAATTGACTAGTACAGTAAAAGCATGAATTTCTTCATAGCAAAACAGCAATAGAAAGCTCTGGATAAAAACACAACTGTTCAGCCATACTCTCACTGAAAATTTACATTTTTTTCTTACCTGATAAATCCATCTTTCGCTCACACACAAGAAATACAACTGCAAATACTTTCCAAACAAGACAAAACATGTTTTTTTTCTTTTGGATTTTATTTTTAAATGACTCTTAAAAAAATCTGCAGAGACTACTGAAGAGTACAGACACACAGTATAACTTTTTTTCACAAGTGTTCTGGAAGATTTAGTTTATTGTCTTCATATACTGTATGTAAATCTTTATAGTGCTTGAAACTACTTCCGGTAGTTTGCAGATTTTTTCCAGCACAATGCAACAACTACTCACAGAGGGAAAAGAATTCTGCCCTTGAGAAATGGACTCTAATACTCAACTGCGTCACGTAACATTTATCTGTATTTAATATTTATATCTGTTCATCACTGGAAGATACAAAAGGCTATTTCAAAGATAATGAGACCTACTACGCACAACTGATGCCTCTTTAGTAAAGACACACTAAGAAGTAATCTTTTATGAAGAAGACAAGAGCTGTCAGAAAGGCTATGTGAGCCTTAAAAAAAAAAAAAGGAAAAAAAAGGTGATTTTTGCATCTTCTGGTTGGTTGAGAGAGATTAGTGCTGGTGGATCCTCTAGGACTGCAGAAGTGTTCTGTGTGCCAAACCACCACAACTGCTGACAGTGTGGGGTGCTGGTTCATTCAGCCCTAGATGAACCTCTACAAGAGTTTCGTGGTAGCTGCTGTCCAGAACAAGTGTATAAAGACAGTCTATTTAGAAAGTCTAAATCACACATCTCTTGCATGTGCCATCGGAGTTACCCTACCTCCATTCCCAATAGTTTTGAACTGTCATTAATTTTACTTAGAAATCTTTAGTCAGGAGAGAGTTAGGGAAATTCCTCACTTTCTGGGGATTTTGGGATCTTTGGTAGCCTTATTCTTGATGGGAGGTCTCAAATTAATGTGCATGGGTTATTATGTGCACATCTGGAAATCCCCCTCACCAAGCCTCACGTGAATGTCTTGGAAGTGTGGACTTCACAGAAGTCCTCACAAAGATGCAAACAACATGGCTCTAAGAAACAATTCTTTGCACTGGTCAGGGGCTGATTAAATTTCTACCATGTCTTCCTCACTCTGGAGTTACAGGGCAAAGCAACAAATCCTTGCAGGTGCCCACCTCAAAACACAGATTGCTGTAATTCTGGGCCCTAATACTGAAATGTTTCTTGTATTGTGAATGTTTATCACTGAAACATGGATAAAGCAGAAATTAAAAATAGACTGGCTTCAATAGAAAGAAGTAGTGTGGAGAGAGAACAAGAGTCCTTCCCAGGGACAGACTTTTAACTCCCACTGGAAAGGAGGAAAATGTGCTCAGAAATGGAAAGGCTATGGAGGACAAGACAAACTATCTCGCTGAAAACATGGAAGTGCATTCAACATCTCCTTTCCTGAACATTCATGAACGTTAGCAAAGGGCACTGAATCTGCTGGGAAATCCTGCATCTCACACTCCTTTGGTGTCTGATCCATATCGGTCTGAACAGCCTATCTCCATCATGTGCTGCAGGCATTAAGGACTCGAGTTGTAGAGTCTGCTTGTCACCCTTCTCCCTTTCCTCAATGATTCACACCTCTTGTGCCTGTTTATCCAGTAACATCTGAGAGTTGAGATATACACAATTCAAAGAATGATGGACATTTTGCAAACAAAAAGGGAAAGTTCTTACCTCGAAGAATTTACAGTCTAGATCAATAGATAACACAGACATACACAGATGTCTAATTAGTAGATAATGGATGGCAAGTAGGGAGAAGTGACAAAGCAAGAGAATGAAGTAGCACTGAAATGTCTTTTCCCATCGCAACCTGCTTACAGGAACTGCCTACAAATTACTTCTTCTTCGCTATGCTTTTCCACTGCCTTTTCCTCACATACGTTTCCTGATTTTATTGTCAAATATAGCGTGGAAATAACTATAGAATAGTTCAGACTTATTTTCCTGAGATGCCAACTGGACAAGACAGATGACAGATTAGCCACACAATTTACTTATTTATTAGATATACAGAAGCCTTCTATGAGGCATACAGAACTAGAGTATACAAAGATTAACACACACACATTTTTCCAGATTCTTACATTCCAAAATTTTATTTTTAAACCTAACCTATAAAAATCAAGTTTTGCTTTAAAATAGTCACCGCTTATAAATGTTAACTAAACAGTCATGTGAGAAAACTCATCTTTTGACTAGTTTGGATCCTGTGGGACTTCTTTGAATTTAATGATTCTTGTGAGTTGATATAGCAGTTTATATGGTTTTACCACTCCATATTAATTTATCAATACAGTCCATAAAGGAAATGCAAAGTAACAATCTATCTAACTGGAATAATGTTCCTTTAATTTGATTGCCTCTACAGAAATCAAATTATTTTTAATGATTTATATGATGTTTTCACCTCTACTTTTGATGACTTTCTGTTGTTTATATTGGCTGACTCAATTAGAATTACCTGAAATGGGTAATGGATATTAAATATATGACATACTGTACCTCTCTCCAAGAGTTGTGCTGTATTTCTGCACGAATCTCCTTATTTAACTGACACAATACCTATTTAAAGGAAGTACTGCTAACTCAGCATTCTGGTGCAGAGGCACTACAGGCTGAACATGCCCATTTGTGTTCATGAACTTACTTTGCCCTGTAGCATACTGTTTTGTAGATGAACAATATGGCCATAACAGACATATTTCAGCGACCAGGGCACTGCTACTCTGATAACAATTCACTAGGATTACACCAGGTTTAGTAGGTTAAAAACAAAGGCTTTAGTTAGAATTTGATTTCTTTTTAATCGGCAGAATAATTAACATTTGAAGAATTTTTAGCAAATTCTTCAAGCTTAAAAAATTCTGTGTAGCAACAAATGGGTGTAGGGTATCTGCAGGCTCAGTTAGGGGCTTCTGAGAGCACTGTCTTGGGAAATGGTCTTATTTCAAGTATTGTTTTCAAATAGTGCTACTAAGTCTAAAAGTATTTTTACAGTGTTTTAGGATATATTTAAGTATGACTAATCAGTTGTAATCTTGCTAAGAGACAATTCACTGAAAAAACAGGTATCCATGCAAAACACATGCTAACAGCTATTCTATCATTAATTCAGAGTTTAACACTATGAAAGTACACTTAGATTTTTGGTAATTTCTCTATCAACAGGTGCATCTTTATAAATTAGATTCTATGGTTCTCTAGAGTTGTTGCATTAATGATCATCTTTTAACTTTATCCTAGTGACAGAATATAATTTGCATTGTAGTAGCCATTTCAGTTTATAAAATTGTCTTTCTAGTCAGCTCCAATACGAACAAAGGATTTGAATTAAGCTGAGGAGTCTATTCAAAATTATGTTTGTTAATTTTGCATTTGACTTTTGACAAGAGACAAGAGACAAGACAGTCTCCTGTTAAATACTTAAAAGTTGAATAAGGTATATAATTAAGCCTATTCTTCTTTAAAACATCAGAACACGACTTTCTCCATTTTCTAAGCACTTGCCTTTCTCCCCCAGATTTTATATAAAATATGGGAAAAACTGTTGCTACTCTCCAAAGTGTGAATTGGTAAAAAATCTCTGCAACACCAAGTAAAATTAATAAAAACCAAGAGAGGGTGGTGAATTTAAAAAGTTACTAAAAATATTTAGAATACAGAAGACTTTTCCAGATGATTATTTAAATTATCTCATGGGATTAAGGGATGTACACCAACTCCTACTTTCCCAGTAACAGATTTTTTAGACACAAGTTAAAGGTAACATTTATAAAAGTGGATTCAAATATGATAAGTACTTCTACAGCAATGCTTTGGTATGTGTTCCTTTCATATAAAGTATTTTAGTAAGTATGTGATCATAAATTGGACTGAAAAACAGGCTTGAAGATTTTAATGAATCTTCATTTAGCAAATATAACCCATGGAACTATTTAAATGCTTTAAAATTAATATGCGTATAAATACACATACCTTAAAGAATTCTTTCTTTTCAACTTGTTCATTGCCATCTGTATCCAACATTTTAAAGGCAATCTGAAATCCAGTCTGGGGTTCTGCAACAAATTGTGAAAGAACTTTATTGTAAATACACACACACTTACACTAGTACTTAAATATTTAATGCAAAAGGAATATTGCTTATGGTTCAGTTCTCCATTGTTATGTATGTACATGATATTTCCAGTAAACCATATGTACCTCCTCCAATATAAGCAAACTTTTTAAACACCTTTTTACTACCATTTCAAGGGATAATTAATGCAATGGCAAAGCAAGAAATACCAGCAGTGCCTAAGTACAGCCACGAATGTCCATCTGATTCCAGTGACTGAAAATGTTGTATGTCTTACTGTCCTGGTCTTGGGCATTCTCTATAGATGTCTCCATAATCCCATGTCACTACTGAGTCTAGATCTGCCTTGTTTATTAGAGCTCCTTTTCAGGTGAGAAGACTGGAAAGTGCCTTGAGAAACCAGTAATTATTCCTGAACTGCATGAAAGAGCTAGTGTACTCCTCAGGTACTTCTTCCATGCATTACTGTATGCCAGTATTTGCAGTCTTCCCTAGTCTTCCCTAGCAAACAGACTGATCTTGTAATCGTGGCCAGCTCTCGGCTCCTGCTCCTGCTGTGTTAGCCCCAGGGCTTTTTTTCTTCCCTTCTCCTTCCTCCCTAAACAATGTACTCAAATGTTACCAAGATGTAATAAACCACTCTTTCTGGCCTTTCCGGACAAAAGCATGTTTTGTATGACTCCCATCAAGCTGAATTTTTCAGGAATTTTATACAATTTTACCCTGCATTTCCTTCACCGAGTGGATGTTTCTTTTCAACACAGAAATGTAATGAGTTTTGAATCTTGCAGGCGCTATAAAAACATGGTGTGTTTTGAGCTCCTTCCCACAATTTCCTGATCTTACTTTGCTTACAGGAGGTGGCCTCGCTCATTAGCAAGCCCACACAGGAGCAGCATGCTGCTAAAATGTAGTTACAGTTCACTGCAGTAGCAAGCACTTATCCCAGTAATTTCTGGAGCAGGTGAATTAATTCCACAACCCAGTCAAGTCAGGCATTAATATGAAAGCCATGGACTTATCGTCTCTAGAACACATTCATGTTTCCAAGAACAATGTTGGACTCACGAGGGCAATGAAGCAGTATCTCTAAAAAATCTAATGCCGCCAGAGTTTTTCTTTTGGAAATATATTCTTCCAGCTCCATCCTGTAAAGTTTTAAGTCTTGCCTTTTTTTTTTTTTTAGAGAATCTTTCTGCAAAGGGAATAAGTTAAAGAAATAACCCATTCCTTTTAGGTGATAACAAGATGGTTAAAGAAAGTACTGGTTTTACATTTTAGAAATAACTACATCTTCATCAGCCAGCTAACGTTCTCTGTGGAGCAACCCTGTGATGCAGGGATATTTTATAAATACTGTTGCAACCTGCACAGCAGAGCCCTTCCCCAGCAACTGGGCTGTAATAATCAGAACTGGCTTTCTTTCCATAGAAATGCCACATGCTAAATTTGTGTTACTAGCACAAAAGCAAGAAGAACCTATCCTATAACATACTTAGAGAATAAAAGTAATTGATGTATTTAATAGTAATTCATACCATCTGTGTTGCAATTTTCAGATAAGAGAGCTGTTACTGAAAATATAGGACTTAAAGCTGCTTATACTGTTCAGAGATGACATACTTATCTGATATGATGTAACCCCAAAGGTATGTGTTCGTAAAATAAGCATAGTTCAAAGACTACCTCAGATATATTTGTATTTAATTAGAATCAGGCAAAATTCCAAAATCTGAACAGAAGAGCTTCATCTTGGCTGTGAGTGCAGGTTAGACTTAGGTGCTTCCCCTTCAACTATTCCTATGTTGACCAAGCTGTCAACTTCTGTGACTGGCTAAGAAATGAAGCTTTGAGTAAAGGTGACAACTTCAGTTCCTGGGCTCCTTCACCACGCAAGGCTTTACCAGAAGCTCCATTAACCAGTTGCTGGAAATTAAATTCAATACAGCACTGGAAGAAAAAAGATAGTGATGATACAAGGCACACAGAAAAGAGGAAAGGGGATGACAGGAGCAAAATAAAACGTTTGTCTGCTGCAAAATTTTATTTTCAAGTTCAGTGTTGTTACAGACAGTGCTTTTGTATAACAGGCAGCATGGTCTGGTCAGCAGTGTCCTGGAACCAGGACTCCGGAAACCTGGTGACTCTTTTCCTGTTTCCCTACTGCTCTGTTGGTGACTTAGAAGAAGTCATTTAAATATAAACGGGTATTTTAAGAAATCTCACATTAATTCTCATTAGTGAGAGACAGGTTGTGTAACCAGGGGCTGACTGACATGGGATACTTTTTAGGCAAAGATAGAGGCACTAACACTTGTTGGTGCTTGCTCTCAAACTGATCATATGATAGCGCTCTGTGTAACCAAAGCAGCAACATTAGCACTTCATTTTTATCCTGCATCAAAAGCTACCTTTGTTTTTGCAGTTCAATACATTCCTATTTAAATTCTGCAAAAAATAATGTTACTTGACTGTTTGGAGAAGTGGCACAACTTGCTCTGATACTGCTTCAATTTTCTAATTGTTTCAGCCAATAAATCAGCATGAATTTACTTTCAGCTGCCATAGGTTTTTAAAGAAATAGAATCGCTGGCACTTTTTTCTGGAACTTTAAGGTATTATTCTGAAGTTATAATGTGGCTGTTGTGTTGTCCTTTTTTTAAAAAAATCCCTCTTTTTGAGTTGCAACAAATATTTTAAAATCAGCTTTTTTAACTGGGCTAGACTCATATTCTGATTTTAAAAAACACTTGAACACAGGGTATAACTCACGTTCAAGTTGCGTGTAGCACTAGACAGTCACTACTGATGAAACAGTATATTTTTATGTTAAATAGGTTATCTTAATGCATATATAATCTTTAATACTCTGTACTAGATGAAGTTTCCTAAGAGATCACTCTTCATGCCATGTAACAGGAACTAATGCAGTTCTGCTGAGAAATTATGTAAATTGCAAAAAGGCTACCTAAACTGTGCAAGAGGTGCGTACCGATGGTCATTACCTGTGAAAGCTGGACAAATTCTCTCCACTCTCTGGAGACCAACATTATTTGCTTGTGCTACACCACGAGAGGGTGGATTTCTAGAGCAAGGAAAATTTGTCTGTTTGTTTAAGCCCCTGACATGGATCTTGCAGCCACAGAAGTGATGAGGCTCAAGCATCTACAGTCCATTGGGATAAGAATGACTGCTTTCTTCTTTCCTTTCCCCACCCACTGATACCATGAGATCTAGTATGCCTGATTTTGTCCCTTGCTGACCTGTAGAAGTCAGTCAGACAAGACTGCATGTGGACTATTACATGGACATGCATGTGGACTACTTCACTACTAGTCTATGGGTCTCACTGCGTAATGCTCATTGTACACATCTTATCTCAAACCTTGGTATTTTCCAGCATCACCTTCACTTCATCAGAACAGCACAGGGAGGTGGCAAGCATGGCACAGAGTAAGTAACCCAGAAAATCCAAGCTCACTTTTATGCACAATAGTAAATGTCTGCTGCTTGCAAATAAAGCAGGTACCAAACAAAAAATTTTTTAAAAAACATGTCAGAGAAAAAGCAAGGAGACAAAGGAAGGCGCAGAAATACATGCAAAATACTTGGAGGAAATAAAGTAAAAAGGAACAGAGGAGAAAAAAAAGATTAAAAAGTCAAAAAGATACTTTTATGTGTATCATTCATTGCATATCTGAACACACGAATAATAGGCAACAACTTTTCACACACCACAACATCTTATTAAACCACTGCATGAGCTAGAATGTTAATGTCTCATTGTCCATAATGACTAAAACTATTATCCAGAAGACAAATTATTTATCTTCCCCCACTGTTCTTCTTCCTCTTATTATGTGGTCCTGTAACTAATGTGTCCCCTCTCTCAAAGTCTCTTGAAAGACTCTTCTGATCCCATGGTACAGGGATTATCATGATTTTTGAAGTACTGTTATGTACCAATGACGAAACTAGCTGCAATCAATTAAAGTTATATCCATTTATATTAATGCCTTATCACTCTATATACAATAGTTCTTTATATTTTACTATAATGTAGAAATTTAGAAGTTAAAAAATATCAGAAAAAGTTCCTGGAAAGCTGTTAGTAGCTGGGTATTTACGCACATGTATTTTAAATATATAATACTTACTTGTAAGGATTGTCAGCAAAAATAGGTACTCTGCATAAGATATCAACCCTGAAATAAAGAGTTAAAAAATGACTTGCAAAAAACCCCTCAAACTTATAGCAAGACTTGAAAGATCAAATCTTATAAATATAAAAAATGTAGTTTAACATCATATTAAATAGGTTATGAAAGTAAGCCATGTTATTATTTAATAAAGTTTTTACTTCTGTTTTTAGTGCTCTGAAGGCAAAATTCCCTATCCAGAGACTCATCAATGTTCATGTCTAATCAAGAAAGTAAGGTTTATTTGGTATTAATAAAAGGCCTACACTAAATCTTTAGATTCTCACTGAAAACATTCAATGTTTATATAAAAGGCAAATAAATTAAATGCGCTCTGTCACATTTAGTACCTGGGAGGAGAACTACTCTAACGTTTCCCTGAAGGATCAAAGTCCTCCATCCTTTGGCAGGCTCGTGAAGGCGGAGAATAGCTTCCCTCTAATTCTCAAGGGGAACATGGCAACACGCAAAGCTGCCAAGCTGCTAGATTGTGCTGATAGTACTGCTGGGCCGCGTGCCAAGAGGAGGCTTCTTTTTTTTATTTAAATAGGAACATGTCCTTTCTACAAGGTGAAAGTATTTTCCCCCCTTTTGAAGGAAAATTCCAGTGTTTTCCTTTGAAATACCGCCTTAAGTGAAAAGCCTGAACAAACACAAGGATGTGATAGCGTCAAAATAGAGCATACAAGCTAAAGATAGAGAGCACATAACGAGGGTGGTTAAACAACAGAATCTGAACCATCTGCCTTGCAATACTGTTTGGGGAAAAAAATGTAAAGGGCTTTTTTATAAATCACTTTTCAAAATAACCGAGCTACTTTTAACATGTGAATTAAACATTGTATAATGCTGAAGCTGCTTAAAATAATGAAATTCAAACATGCCTATCTGTGCAAAGATAAACTATTTTTAATAATTTATTTAGTTAATTGATAGATAAGGAATCCACTTAAGCTTCAGTGATAAACAATTAACTTCTGATAAATTACTATGCAGAGCCAACAGCATTTGTATTTGACCTCAGATAGTGACTTAACACTTTAAGTTTTAAGTACCAGAGTTTAGAAATACTGAATTGCTGAATGTGAGTCTGAAAATCTGAGAACAAGTCCTAGCCAAAGACAGGTCTAATGCCAGTTCACTCTGGTTCCGTATCTCAGCTTTCCTCTCCATCAAAATAGGGCTATTCACCCTATTATCCAGCATGCATCATGTGTAAATCAGCACAGGACTACAGTCATACACTGTGGAAATAAAAAATACTTTAATCTCAAAGATTTAGTTTTGCTCACGAGTTTTAGGGTTAATGCCATTGCAAGAATGTAAATTATTATTTGCATTGCTGTAAAACTTGGAATTGTGTTCCTAGACAAAGTGCCCAGGATTTCTACAAATTCAAAACCAAACAGAGAGAGAACTCTTACCCCATTTTTTAGCTTATGCGCCTAAGTATAAGACAAAATTAAAAAATTGAGAGAAACAAATAGGAGAGGAAAAGAAATCAAGCAAATAGTGTGGTGGACAGTGATGAAGATTCCTGCTCCCTAATTTTGTTTTGTGTGACACAGCAAAAAAACGTTTAAAGGACGAATATAAAGGAAGACAAGGAGGTAACTTTTGAAGTCTACCTAGAAAACACTTCCTGGTCATGGACTGCAACGATATCAGCGTAAAGATCCCTGCCTGAAAATTTAACCAGCAAGCAATGAAGGCCAACATCACTGGCCAAAGAGAAGTGGGAGTCTGCGTCTTGGCTGTCTTGAGATGTGCTGCACAGGGACAGTCTAGGGAAGACCTGGAAGGTGAAGACAAGCAGTTTATGCTACATAAAACAGAACAAGGAGAGCCCAGTGTTGGGATACAAAAGAAGAGATGACACACTTAAAGGAGTCATGTAAGAAAAACATATTTATCAAAGCATTTGAAAGGATATTAACATGGTGGATTATGTTTGTTAAAGTCAAAGAAAAAGAAGTTGTAATAATTAAGATAACAAAATGCTGAGTGCCTGGAGTCTTAACTATACGGGTAGACAGGGAACATTGTACCTTATATTTTGCAGAAAGAATTTGCAAAATTTATATGGAGATGGTAGGATATAAATAAACGACCAATTTAAAGACAACACCCTCCTTATTGAATGCTCAAGGGAGAAGCATGATGGCTCTACTCACTCCAATTGCAGAGGGCTGGAGAGAAAAGCCTTGCAAGAAATGGCAGGGGCGAGACACAGACTCTGTTTTCATCATCTTATCATAAGCTGATTGAAAAGCCACTATAGTGAAATAGGTAAAAAGGTAAATATAATAAAAATATGTAGAAAACCTGTCTCAGTGCTTTAAAGCAAATCCACAGCCTGCCTGTCATTTTCTGGCAGACTGATTATACTAAAACAAACTGAGATAAGATTTTTTAAACTTGTGGACTCATTTCCATAAAAATTCTTCTTTTAATTTTATTGTCCTTTTACTACTTGTAGTGAACGGCCAATTTACCCTATCCATAAAGTAAATTAAATATTTTGGTAATCTTCTTTTTATTCTACAGTAATCACTACAAAGTTACTAAAATTAAAAGATGCAATGCAACAAATTCTTAAAAAATCACCCCAAAACGTGTAGAAGATTATATTCATGTCCAAGCAAAATTTAAAAGATAAAAGCTTCACATACTGTTGAATGACTCAGCATACTTGCAGCCAAGTATCTGCGGTTAGCAGTGTCAAAATCTGTCATTTTCTAACACTACACGAACCTTCCCTATCCCTCCCTGGAAATCTCTACCCTCAAACTTTATAGCAAATGCTGACAGTACAATATTCTTATTGCTGAATAAATTGTAAGTGTACACCCAAAATATGACATGAATTTTCAAACTGGCCACTAGAAGGCAGAATTCCCTAGCGTTGCATTTTACAAACTGGACTGATGACAGTTTTCCCTCCACTTGATATTTAAATAACAATTTGAAGGTAGTTAAAATAAGCAGCATTATTCTGGTAAAAGCAGTATTTAATACACAAATATTTACATTTTTAAAATGTAATAATAACACATCTCAAAGCAAAAGCATCAAAGTCACTGAATAGGCATCACAACCAAAAACTGTAAAAACTCCATGTGCTGTGGAGACATATGGATGACTGTACTGAACGTTCCTGCATCATCTCAAACTTCTATCTGACCTTTGAAGGACAGAGAATCTGGACCCAGAGTCCTAAGCAAGGGGAGATCAATGTCATGTCCAGAATGCAGAAGATGTGAGGCTGAATGTATCACCGAGCCCACTTTTGCTGAGCAGTCAGCTGGGAGAGGTGCAATGAAAGGAAGCTGCACTCATTTGCTGTGTTTTCACTTCCAGTTGGTGTATCCCTGGTTTCCCAGAGAGAGTGTTTTGGGGATCTGCAGTGGCAACCACTAGAAAAAGAAAGGCTCTAAAAAAGCAGGGGTAAAGAAAGAATACCCAAGAATTAAAGGCTGGGAATCCCTTAAACCCAGTTCTGGGAAAGCACATGATGATCAGTATTTGGAAAAGGCAGGGAATGACTATTCAATACAAAATGCAGCCTTCCCTAGGATAGGAAAAAATTGTTAAGTTTGTTCAGAGATGTTTCAGGGCTGCTGGGGTATGCTGGGGCTTGCAGGAGTGGACTGACAAGCAAGGCACCCAGCTGAAGATCCCTCCACATCTGCAAAAGGATGCAAGAAATGAACTGCACACAGACAAGGCCGTGAGGCTGAAGGGCAGGCAAAATGCTGCAGGCTGAGATTGAGGGCTGCTCTCTTGGCATAAACTGCCAGCCATGCCCAGGGATCTGCTGTGTATGGAGACTGTGGCTCATGCCTGCCAAGGAACTGCAGCAGTGCAAAGGCAGCTTTATTTTCCAGAAACATCCACAGGATAAGGGATTCAGGCTGAACTCTATGATACAGAAAGTTTGTGAATAGATGCTGTCAGTCTTTCTCATTAGTTTGGGAATTTCAGTCTTTGTTATGGTGAAATAGTTAATTACTCATCTATTTGGTTTCCCTGATCCTCTTGTTTGTTTTCTCCCTTCAATTAATTTATGCTAATGACATGTTTATTTGGTGTTCTTTAATTTTCTGTTGTTATACAAACAATAACCTGTTCTCAGAGTCTTCTCTTTATGTGGTTTGATATAAGGTGGAAATGCTGGCTGAAAAGAAACTGAAGCACATCAGTGCTGTGAGGGACCACCAAGCTCCTGAAGATGGAGAAATAAGTTCAACTGCTCTTGGAATCACGGATGCCACTTTACATAACTAGATACAAATTTTATTTTTAGTTTCCATGCATTTAAGTTATATAGTGAAACAGCAGCTTATTAACAACAAGTCTTAAAAGTCCATTTTGTGCTAGTCATCCCTTTAGCCCCTCTCTCTTCTCCAAGCAGGCTTTCTGATTTACTTCATGTCTCCTCCTGCACCTCAGAAGGCTTTCAATTCCCAGCCCTGCCTTTTTACTCTCTCTTGCATAACCAAGAGATTTGCCAAGGAGGCAGCTACAGGCTAGATGGGGATGAAGTCAAGTTCATGAAACCTTCTTAAATGATGAAGTCAAATTCATGAAACTTTCTTAAAAATACATTCAATTCGTACCATATAATGAGATAAAAAGATGTATTTTTCAGTATCAAAAGTGCTTGTTACCTTTATCACCAAGCTCTCTAAAAAAGGTTGGTCCTGGTTTAGCTTTGGCAACACATAGCAGTGCAGCATCTACCTCCTTTAAAGATACAAACAAGAAAACATGAAGCCAGTTTTGAAAGAGAAGTCTATTCAGTTGGGTAACAGGAAGAATGAAAGTTCTTTTTAAGAAGGAAATGATCATTTTGCTTACCTTTTTTGTCAGTTTCTTGGCTGAGGCTTTACCTATAACAAAAAAACCCATCGTCATTCAATGACAAACTGAATTTAAACTTTGGTCAGGTTCTGTGGCATTTCTTCAGATTTTTATGGGAAAATGCTAAGTAATATGAAACAGAGTATTTTGCAACAGCCAGTTTGTTTCTAATTCCCACAATGATCAAGAAAGGACAACTTTTAAAAATAATATGAGGAGTCTGTTCAAATGTTCTTGCAACCTAGATGAAACCACAGACCACTTTGGTATCTGACTGACTTACTAGTGTGATTTTGTGTACTGTGAGCTGCAAATATAGTACAGACTCCAAAGCAAGATTATACGGTAAGAAACGAAGGGATTTGCATATACACATAATAATCCTTCAAGGGCAGGATGAATATACAAAAGCTAAGAAACACTAAAAAAGAAAAAAGAATGAAAACGTTAATGTTTCTATTAAGAACAAGTAAAACGAACAACTCTGCCTCCTGAAACAGCATCAGATGAAACCATACAAACTTTCAAGTGTTTATTAGTAGGTTCAAGTCTATACACTCAAATAGGGGAGCCACTGGTAGGAGTAAAATAGGTTGTATTCCTGTGTAAATCACTCGTTTGAGGAGCTGTGATGTATTATCAATGGAACGTTTCAGCTGATTATGCATGGACCACAGAAATTCTGCAGTCATGGACTGGCAGGAGCTCTGCTCCATCCCTTCTCAGTCTCTGCCCTATCACACCGGTTTGTCTCCTCATCATTTCTCCTCACACAGTTCTTAAAACCCTGTGCCCCTCACTCTTACCACTCTCAGCCCATCGCTCCCTTTCTTCATCACCAGTTCCTCTGGATTCCAGCTGGCCATTTCCTCCTATTTATTCACACTGTGTAAGCACAAGCCAAGCTGCTTGCATTTGCTCTGAGGACTGGTGCCCCTGCTAGCAGCAGCCTGCTTTGCTCCATGCTCAGACTCCAAGGCTTGCTCTGCTGCTTCACGGGCATCTTGCATCCAAAGGGTCACCAGCGCAGCACTGCTGTTTGGAAACGGACATGATGGAGGTGGCCTGGTGGACAGCTGTCAACAAACTTCTACCAAGCACTTTCACAGGCCCATAATTTAGCCAGACAGAGGTGCATTCTCAGTAAAACTGCAAATTTCCATAATGTTGGCAAGAGACATACCCAGCTGCAGGGGGTCTCCACTGGCAACTTTTGGCTTTGGATGAGGAAAGCTGCTGGAACATCTCAAGCAGCAATAGTTCATTTTTCAGCACAGGCAAACCAGTGCCCTGGCCTCTGCTCCCTGAACTGGCAGTAACAGTTTTGCTGATAAATTCCTCTCCCCATCTCCCTCCCCCAAATCAGCCTAAGGCAGACACCTGGCACATAACATTGCATCCCAAATGTTTAAGTTTGACAAAAGTTATAAGCAACTAAAATTAGAGGTTTAATACTGGAGTGTTGAGTGACCCCAGCAACAGGTGTTGCCAGCACCACCTGTTACTGTGGATGAATACATTTTTGTGCAGTGCGTGTACATGTATTTACACACATACATAAAGCTACACAGATAGATACCTTCTAGCTCCTAGGAAGTATGAAATCTTCTACTTTGCCTCATTTGAGATAAAAGAAGTCAGACTAATAACAGTCTGAGAGAACAAGCAAAAATCACTACATCCAGTAAGGTTGAGTCCTGAGCAGTGCGATGTAACAGCACAGTTTAACACTGTTCATGGCTGCAGAGCATTTTAATGAATGGCTATTTAGCAAATTAAGTGATTCAGATCTTAGCTTTGAAATGTCACCGCCTCTGTACAGCACATTGCAACGTGGAATTAAACTACAGCAGCTCTTTCGGCTCTGAGAGACCCACATAGGAGGGAATGAGTCAGGCTGTAGGTCTGCAAAAAACAGTAACTGAAAGAAAAAAGGGAAAACCACCCTGCAATGTTTTTCACTGTGAGTGATCTTTGTACTGGTTGTCTGTATTGAAGCCGGCCATACAGCCTTATTTGGTTAACAGCAGCTCCACTCACTCCATTCTCCTGGTGGCCCCAAGAGCATCACATCTGGGATAGGACCTGCCACTGCAGGCACCTTTTGCCAGCATCCAGCAGGATGATAAAGGGAGACAAACTGTGAGCTGGAACAGCAAAGGCATGAATAATTGATGGAAGGTAAGGAGTAAGCACTGGGAGCTACAGTTGAGACACTAGTTGGCCAAGTTTGTGAGGCTCTACACTTGGTTAAGTCTGTGATTCTCCGTGTTGTATTCAGCACAGTAACTCTGAAATACTTCAGCTACCCAGTTTTATGAGAATTACTCTACCCTGATAAAAATTAAGAAGGAGAAGGAAAATCTGTTGTAGACGTATGGATTCTCTTTTCACCAGCTAGCAGTCACAACTGCAACTGCCTAGAGCTCATACAAACGGCTGCAGCACTCTTGCATTCAGCTGTGGCCACTCTCCAGAGGATGTTTAAGATGTTGACAGGCTGACTGACCTCCTTCAGAGATGAAAAGACAGTAACAACGATGATACAGAGGTGCTCATGCTACCCTTGACTGGGGAATCCTGGCATGGGTGAAGGGACTGTGGGAGGAGAGGACACCTTTGCTGAGCAGCAGAAGAGGAAGAGGACAGTCACATCACCCCAGCACGTGGAGAGGGGCAGAATGAGGTGGGTGAGTTGGTCCCTGCTACGACTGACTGCACAAGGGGCAGCTGCTACAATAAAAGAGGAAAAAAGGCAGGAGGGAAAGGGACAGATTGAGATATAAATGAAGACATTTCTACTTTTCTAAGTAGTAAATACAGTAGAGTAATAAATGTAGAGACTTTTAATGGTGCTCCTCTCAAATGAGCTTCAAAATCAAAAGATTCAATAACCTAGTCAAATGAAAATGGCATACAGATGTCAGCAAGCACATATACCATTAGGCCAGGAATTTTTTGGAAAAAAACCTGACATTTGGGACACTAGTGTTATTTTTCATATTGCTGTTTGTGTAGAGTATTAAAATATGATCTTATAATAATGTAATAATTTAAACTGTAGAATGAGTTTCCTCCAATAATTATTTGAATATTTTCTAAGAATTAAACCCAGTTATATTCTGTTGGTACTGTCACCATATAAAATCATCTGTGAAGACTGAAATCTGTTTTCACTTGGAAACATTAGCTACTTTCATTGTAGCACTCATAATATTCCTTGAACACTAATTTAGCTCTTGGTGCTTATTCTCTCCATTTATTCACTTCCTAACAATGAGATCCCTTTAAACACCAACAAAGAAAGCTCTGTTAATATCACACACTACCGTATCAAACATGCAACACTCTGAGGAACCATGTCTTTTAAGGCTTTGTCTACAATAATTAGGAAAAGAAGGTATAACTCCTCTTTGCAGAAAACGCACTGCAAAGGTATCAACAGTTTTCTTACCCAGTCCAGACACTGAAAAAAAAGCCTCTTCCTTTCTATCAATTATATCTTGGTGCTGTCATTCCTGACACATGACTACAAATATATCAAGATCTAAGTCTCTCTCTGAGGAATACAAGCAATGGTTATAATTATTAGGAACTATTTAATCTAATAAGTAAAAGATCTAAGGAGGAAAAGATGCACTTTTCCATAGTTTATTCTTTTACCTTGATAGATTCTTACTAATGGGTAAATTAATGACATATTAGAAAACTTGTTTGTCATAGTGTCTCGCTTTGGTATCAGAGAAAGAAACTTGGAATTTTTATTGTTTTGAGCTTGAATGAATGAGAAGAAAAACAAGTCTTTTTTTTTTTCTTACAGACCTGCCAAAACTGTGATAGAATTCTGCCTTAAAGGACAGTGAGTATTTTCAAGGGTCTCCACATATTTTACAGATGCTGTAATCTAATTTTCATCATCTATAGCGGATCCATGAAACAACAATGAAGTACAGACACACCTTTCATGGACAAAAAGCCATTTTAGCTTTTTAAGTTGAATGAATACTGAGTCTACTTAGAAGCACACAAATTCTGTGCTTTTAGCCAAGAAAGTTAGCTGACAACTGTAATTAAGAAAACACTGCCAAAAGCAGCTATGTCAGCTTTAATTTGCCCTCGGCAAATCTGGGTATTTTGTCACATACATTTCTTACAATAGAAGTGTTTCCATCGTCTATCAGTTTTTTACACTAAGATGTAGAATAGACCTGACATCAATGTTAGGATTAACATTAGGAAAGGGCTGAATTAAACAAGTACCCACTTGCACTCAGTACCACCCATTTACACCTGTACAGCTAAGGAAAGGCTTAGATCTGACAAAAGACCTTCAGAGCCAAAGAATAAACAAAATCACTAAGATCAACCGTTATAACAACAATCAAATGCCAAAGCAAAAGTAGGGAAGTTACTACTATCTGCATGAAAACATAATTTTACATGTCTGCAAGATTGTTCCACTTTTGCAATATGGAAATGAAAATTAATTTTTGAATCAATCTTTCTCCACAGCCTTAACTTCAAATGAGAACAGTATAAAATAGGTATCTTTTCCTAGGAAGACAACTCCTGTCCCTTTTATCATCAATGTCACTGAGATAGTTTGACCAGGATGTCTTTTTAGCTCCATTTCAGACAGACACAGTGATAAACAAGTAAAACCAAAAAAATTGTTCTCCCAGTTTTTTAATTTTAGATGGTAATCATTGCTATCTTTGCTGAAGCTTGACAAGTTCAAAGTCATACTGGAGTACTAGGAAACCATTTGTTTTTTCATGAAAAATTAAGATAATAGCATTAAGTATGTCACAATTCAAACAAACTCTGAGTCTGTAAAATGATGAGCGAAACAAACCTTTTAAACTGGATAAGATTTCAGCGCAGTTGTAATCTGAGGATCGGGGCATTTTAAAAACCAAACCCACTGTGCACAGCTTATGCTGTAGCCTTTATAGAAGAGTCCACCCTGCAAGCCTTGCCTGCCATGGGACCAAGAATTTGTATTTCTCTGTTTTAGCTGGCTGCCAGCTTTCACACAAGCTGAACTCTGAGAATCCTGTCCCTGTGCCCCGGCAAGCTGGGTTAGATAAGAATCGTGTATATTGATTTTCTTGAGGAGATCCCGTTAAAATTTTTGTTTAAATTAGCCCAAAATGGAAGATCATTGAAATTCAATAGCTTGTATTTCATATGCAGCTCTCTCTCAGATATTTTTATGATACTGGACAAGTACCTTATCTCAAAAAGGTGTCCTTTGTTTATCTGCCTTATTTACATTCTCAGCTCTTTAAAGCTTTTCTATGCATTTATAAAGTACTTACTGATAATGAAACCAGTAATGTAAAAGGCAAAAATTCAAGCCAGTAATTAGTTCTTTAAGGCCTCCTTTTGAAATATTGGTGATATTGGAGATAAATCAAGGATAGCAAAAAAAAATTAAGGCTTTTTGAAAAACATAACAAACCAAGCGGTCAGATTCCTATGATAGCTCCTGGCAAACCAGTATCTGAATAATAAATGAGCATGCTATTTAAATGAATTAAGAATACACTTCAGCTAGAAAGCTTTTACTGAACTAGCGCACTGCTCCATTGAAAGATAATTGATAAAAGTCATTTCAATCACATGAATTAGTGAATTGAACCACCTGAATTAAAATTCAAGTATGCCCAGTGGAAAAGGCAATTTGCAGTAATAGAAGCTTTTGATATGCTTTACAAAACAAGCTTTGCATCTGTCCTTCTTTATTTAGAGCAATCATTCCTCTGAGGAAACAAGAAATATACAGTGCTGGGCCGAGGCCAGTGCTGGCAAATCTCCATTTCAGAAGAGCAGTCACATCAGAGCCACTCAATACCAGAAGGTTTCTCTGTGAGTAAGGCAGCCCGGGGTAAAATGGGTGGGATGCTGATGCAGGGAGAAAACATCAAAGGATGACACAATCTTTTAGGAAACTGAAACAGACTGAAAAATTAAGATAAGACAGTTTTCAAAACCTGTTAAAGAGACCGTGGCACCAAGTCATCAGCAGTGCCAGGACCTCCAAAATAACCACAGTCATCCGGGTAAAAACAGATTTTGTGGTGCTCACTACAGAGCACGTGAGCAGCTCAGTCCTCACTGGGACTGTAGCAAGAGTCTGTAGGGATGGCAGGGAGAGCAGGGGAACAACTTTTCCTTAGGTATTATCCAGGGAAAGTGACTTGCTCCCAGATGGGCTCTCTTTTAATAACTAACCCAAACTGCAGATAGGAAAAGCTGAGAATAGGTTCAAACTTCCAAGCTTACCACAAGACTTGCACTGCAATGAACATATAGCATACAGAAAGTTATTTCTTCCAAAACAGCAGATAAGTCTAACAGGCCTGTTAACAGCAGCCCTTGGCTGCAAAAGGAGCATGGGATGCGAATTAAGACTTCACATGTAACACACAAGCAGCAAGAAGCCAAGCAGAGAGCACAATCGCAGATGAGCATCTCCCCAGCAGGAGAGGCTGCCAGCCCTCTGGGCTGGTTCTGAGATCAGGACTGGAGGGAGCATCCAGAGGAAAAATGTGTCATGTGAAATGCAAGTCCTCAAACTTCCAAATAAGCACCTCACGCTTGGTTCCTCTGGCTTCATTTAGAGGTCTAAAAATTAGATGCCTAAATCTGAGTTAGTGATCTCTATGGTGCTTTGCTGTAACTATGATGGTGTAAGGACATACGTAGAGAAGGGTTTATAATTAACTTTGAAATCTGCTGCTCCTATTTCAGATCTGAAGAAGAGCTCATATGCCCAAAAGCTTGTCTAATTTTTCCAACTTACAGCAGCTGGTCTAATAAAAGATATTATCTCTGTCTACAAACCTCATCCTGACTAATGACCCCAGGCTCCCTTTACAGTCAAGGGAGAGAAACACACACAGCAAAAGAGAAATTTATTCCAGGTTGAGATAGGTGTCTAATACAGGCCTTGGACTTACCTGTTTCCTTCCATTGACTTTAAAGAAATGCTACAATCACTTGCTCTGACCTGACATTCAGCTTTTATACATCTAAATTGAGTAGATGAACCCTTTTTCACACAGCCAGATAACTCGCACCATGACTGCTTTTTGTATTTGTTGTATCTGTAATCTGCTTCTTCCAACCTCCTGTTGCTCAGCCTGATGTTAGCAGTGCTAAGGGCATGTATTCTCTGTTTTAAGAACTTAATCAGATACAAGGGCAAAGTGTACTATGGTTCAAGTGGCAGAGTGGCTGCATAACTGGAGCAATAAAGTATTACAAAGGCCAATTAAAATTACCTGGAAGAAGCTGTATCCATAACACATGTTTCTGAGATCAGAGGGGTGGAGAATGACTCCTGCCAATCTACAGAGAACATTATGCAGTTCAGACTTTTGGGATGAATGGCATTTCCTGAATCTGCACAAAACCATGGACCTTCCTTCCACAAAGAGCAGCCAGACAGAGCCTGAACTCAAGAAAAATTCCTAGTATTAGGCTTGAGATGGTAGTCAGTCTCATCTAGCAAAGAGAACAGCATAAGCTAGACTAAGCCTTCAAAACCCAATTAATGAACGTTGGTCCTACCCTGAAATAAAGAAGAGATGATTACTGTAGCATCGTTATGCTTTATGTCGTCACCTCCTCTTGCTAACAAAGACTAGTTTTTTAAATACTATAGTGCTGGAGCACATGTTAGGTTAAGGTACTAACAACAGATGAAGATAAACTATTATGATAGCCTTGTAGCACTAGAGGTTTAATTCTGTTGCTTTACTAGACAGTGTTAGAAGTCATGATCCATGGCTTAAGGGCTCTGTAATCTACTTTACAACTAGAGAAGATAAGCATGACAAAAATAAGAAGAAAAATAAAGTAGGATAAGAACAACAATGAAATGACACAGTTAAAAATCTAACTGCATGCACAACTTGAGCAAATTGCATCTTAATTGTAAGCAGAGATTAATTTGGATTCAGAATGAAAATCTGTGCAAATTAATCATCCCACTACCAAAATGAAAGAAGAAAAGGTCAAAACCTTAACAGCACCAGAAATTGATTCTTACTCGCTGTGTAAGACTTAAGTTCATGTGCTCAATATAAAGCCACCATCACCACTGTAGCAACTATCCCTATTGAATCTCATTCAGCCACTTCCTTTACAATTTGTATTCTACCATATATCTGGAGATCTTCTCTACCACGACAAACTGTTACTTTTCACATGCATCTCACAAAATGTTAAAAAAAAATGCAGTTAAAGACTAAGAACAAGAATATTAAAGACTGTTAATTATTACAAATTGGATTCAATTCCTGGCAAACGTAACTGAGGTGCCAGGTGAAGAATTCATTCTTTGTGTGGGAATTTATCACTAGAATAAAACTACCTTACCCACCCTGGAATACGGAAAAAGAGGGCATGTGTCAGAGAAGACTATCTTTTTCACCTTCTTGCTTTGATGCAATTTATCCCCTAAGCAGGAACTGCATATCATATCAAACTCTGTCAAACTATACAAAGTAATTGTATGGTTTATTTATGGCACTTTGATATGTAACGAACACTCCAACTTGCAAGAATTACAGATAATGAGGCCAGAAGCGACCATGTGGGTCACATGACCATGTGGGTCACCTACTTTGTCCTATTGCTCCCAGTAGACTTTTGCTCATGCATTATAACTATTTTTCAAATGTGCAAGCATGTATTAATTCTAAACTGTAGTTTGGGTTCAGAAGACAATAGTGATATTATTTCAACTGCTTTTTTTATGAATAGTTTGCTTTTTCTTAAACTTATTCACCCAAGTACAAACTTCAGGGTACTATTGATATTGTTTATTCCCAGTGGAAGAGAAAAAATAAAATGTAATCACTTGATATAATTTAAAAATTAAAACTGGAAATACTTTGTGAAAAACTTGAAGTTATTCACAGTATCAGCAAGAAAAATGCAGTGCTGTTACCATAATTCTGTTCAGATGCAGGGCATTTACAGCACTTGTGTCCAAGCAGTAAATAACTGACATATTAGTGCATCAAGCCAATTTAAATTACTGCAGTGGGTAAGTAACCAGAAGCACTGACATTTCACATAAATTGAGTGGATTCTCAAGAGTCCTGTAAATATAAAAAGCTATTTAGATTCAGTTTATATAGTAGCTCACTTTTTTTCCTGTTTCACCCTATCACATATCAAAATTATTTACACCATCATTAGTGCTTTCTTTTTTGTTCAAACAGTATTTTTCTTTTAAAGACTAATTTACTTGCACTACAGCAACATACAGTAAAAGTTCATAGAAATATCACAAAAAATGTTCCAAGAGGTGACAGCTGATTGGAAAAGTACAATGGAATTTTGGTAGAAGTATCAGTTTGGGAAACTTTCATCATATCCCAGCAAACCCTGGTCAGACTTCTGGAAGATAAAAAAAAAAAAAAAAGAAAAAAAAAGAAAAGAGAGAGATGGCTAACGACCTTCTGCACTGCTATTGTGAAATCTGGATATCTCATCAGCAGGATGCCCAATTTCTATTGCTGCGCTATTTTAATGATGGTGGTAATCGCTGCCCCTGTTTCATTCTCCTAGTGCCTTGTCCTTCCATCAAAAGTCTGGAATTCGACTCCTTTAGGGCCACCCTACATCCTCCACAGACTAAACACATCCTTTCCAACTTCTTATCGTTCTTATTTCCATCCCAGTAGAAACAATTCTAGAGAACACAGCACAAACAGCACCTTCTTGGTGATTGCAAAAGATGGTCTTGGGAGTTTCAGAGAAGCCTGTGGGAAGACCCATGAAGTGTGGCTCCCCCGTGGTTGAGGGAAATTGCCTCATACACAGAACATCTTAATTTGGAAGGGAGCTCTGGAGATCATCGTGGTAATTAGAATGGCCTTATTTTCTCATAGTGACAACTGGAAAAAGGTCAAAGCAGGGTCAGTCAGTGCAGGTTGCCCAAGACCATGTCCTGTTGGGTTTTGAATACGCTTGTACACATTTGTTTCTAGAAGGGCTATGAATACAAGATGTCTCTCTAATTTAATACAGTCATCTGAACAACTTCACAATAGGAAAGTATCAGTTTAGGTGCTTTTGTAGCCTACACTAACACCAAATACAAGTAAGAGTTGGTAGGTTTCATATGGAGTTTTAGGATTTTCCCCCTTTGCTTATATCAAAGGCAACAATATTCCTATGCAGTTGAAGATTGCATCCACAGTGCATCCCCTGCTCAAGCGGGTACAGAGGAGGCCACAAAGATGATCAGGGGGATGGAGCACCTTCCCTGTGAGGACAGGCTGAGAGAGTTGGGGGTTGTTCAGCCTAGAGGAGTCTCCAGAGACACCTTATAGTGGCCTTCCAGTACTTAAAGGGGGCCTATGGGATAGATGGGGAGGGACTGTCTATCAGGAGCGTAGTGATAGGATGAGGGGTAATGATTTTAAAACCAGAAGAGGTTAGATTTAGATTGGATATAAGGAAGAGATTCTTCACTGTGAGGGTGGTAAGACACTAGAACAAGTTGCCCAGAGAAGCTGTGGCTGCCCCCTCCCTGGAAGTGTTCAAGGCCAGGTTGGACGGGGCTTTGAGCAACCTGGTGTAGTGGAAGGTGTCCCTGCCCATGGCAGGGGGTTGGAACTAGATGATCTTTATGGTCCCTTTCAACCCAAACCATTCTATGAAGGAAGAAACAGCATTTTTGCCTTATTTGTCAAGACACGAGAGCACTAAGTACTGGGTTTAACAGTGAATTTGAGCATTTTATTCAAAGGAAACAATTCTGTGTTAGTAATTGTATTAATGAGAGTTCTGTGTCTAAGCTCAAAGCCTGGGACATTTTGTCTTGCTGTCCAGAGCACAGTAAATGCCAAAAAAATTCAGAACCTTATTATGCTTATCTTCTAGAACATGTCCTATTCATGAACATGCAATTTACAGTGATTAGATGTTTGAGGGCATTGCTATTGAGTTTACAGAACAGTTAATTTGTAAATTATAACCGATATAAATTCTGCTTAGAAATGAAAGGATTAAGTGAACACCCACTAGATGTTCAGTTACTCTACGGGGTGACTTGGACTCATTACAGCTGCAGCTCCTATTCACCTCTGCTTTGAAGGAGACTTTTCTTGAAGAAACAACAAATACATTTGTATAAGAAGACAAAAAGGGATGAAATCACCTTCTTTACTAGAAATTTGGAAAATACCACCTGTGTTGAACGTGGGTAAGTGTAACTTCTAAAACATATGACAAATCTAAACAAAAGAAAGTGCATAAGATTGTTTTGGATCCACTTGTTAATATTCTATGGTTTTACTCAAGATAATTTTTTTTTTTCCAGTTGGTGATATTATTCATCTGTTCATCCTCCCAAACTCTCCTGACACCATCCATTGAAAGAAAAGGGTGAATAAACACTCAACAAAGAAACAGATCCATTTTGCAATTAGTTTTATCAAAAGGATGAACGGAATTACCGGATGTCTATTCTAGTAGAACCTAATGCATCACTTTCTTTTTCAGCAGAACTGTAGCAATTGCAACTAATTCCCATTAGTGATTAGTGAATCAGCATAAGAAAAAAAAAAAGAATAAGAGTGCTATATTAGGGGAAGAGACTTTTGGCATAGGTGCAGTACTGTAGCACTTAACTTCAGATATTATAGATTCCTGCAGATTACAAGGATAACTAGTGATAAAGGGAATTGCTATTCAGAGCTGAATTAAGCTGATCCTGTCATGTCAAAATTTCCAGAAGGAACCTTTTCCCTTTATAAGGCTCTGAAGTGCAACCTTACACAAAAATTTTAGGAAGGCCATTTTAATGCAGATGACCCCAGTGATGACATTACTTTTTCCAACTGCCACTGTGAGAAGATAAGGACATTCTAATGACCATGTTTGGGAATTTTCCTACAGAAGATTCTGCCTACCGTTTTGGGCATTTTACTGATCCTGCACAGCCCTACTTCATTATTTCCATAACTCTCCAGGTTCAGGCATTATTGCAATCTCTAGCTTTTCTTTCTTTCTTTTTCTTTCTCTTTCTTTCTTTCTTCTCATGCTTAATCGGAGTTCCTTTCAGTGGCTGACTTGCTCTCCTTCAGTTGATGGTCCACGTCATTCTCGCTTTTAACTTTAAATTAGCCAGGAGTTTCTTTCTACTTCTAAGATTAGCTCATTCTGTTATTAGCACATACAGAAGCTCTGAGCAAACCAGTAACAGCCCCTGCTGAGTCTGACTTGTTTATACATCATTAACATCTGTCACATAGCAATTAACAGATGTTTGGGACGTTTTCCTACAGCAGGGGCTCCAAGGGTATCTAAGTGATAACAGAATGCTCCTGTATTTTAAGCTAAGAAGGGTTTGTCCTATTTTTTCCACACAAAAAGACTACTGAAGCAATCTAGTTTTAGCTAGTTTCTGAGTACCAGAATGAAGAAAGTTACATAAACCTAATTTGAAATGTTGTCCTTATGCAGAAGATAAGGTGCTAATGGAAAGAAGAACAGGATCATGAAAAGTCTGAGAACTCCCCTAAAAAATCGGTGAGAACTAAAGTAATGAGAAATCATAGAAGAGCTTAAAACCAGATGTTAATCATGCCTTATTGCAGTGGCCAAAGGCGTTTGGTTAATTTGCAAGTTAAAAAAAAAAAAATGCTGCCAATAGTACGTTTAATAGTAAATTACTGACATGGTGTCCATCAGCCTTCCTTATTAGCAGAAAAGAAAATCTCGTGCACCATCTAGAAGACCTCCTCTGCTCTAAGGGGGGAACTTTGGAGACTGAATAAGAGAAGCAAAGATAAGCCACCTCTTACCCCTATGACTTCAAACTCCTCACCTTCTAAAGACAAGTTTGGCAGAAAGAAAAAATAAATCTAGACAAAAAGATCAATAGCCTCTTTCAAAAAAATGAAGTTATTCTTTTACATAATTGCCTTATTTCCCCAGGGAAAAAAGCTTTCTCCCCTGGATTCAAATCACCTGATGAAGCAAACCTCAAAAAGACATTTGACTTCACCCTGCCTTTCATTTTATATTCAGATTTTCTAAATAATTCTGGTACTATTAAGCACCAGTGGAAACACTGCGTTAGGTCTGTCAAAACAGAAATATAACAGAAATATTTGTTCAGTAAAGATAAAGGAGGAGATAAATCTAAAAGCATAAATATATGTTATATCAAAATTCCCACTAACATCTTCTCATTTAACTTGTAGCAGCCTTCAGCATACTGGGCTTCTGTGTCCACTGCCTCTAATTATCCTTGCTTTGCCTCCTTCCTGCTGTACTCAGCTTCTCTGAAAAAACTAATTGCTCCTTCAAGAGCAATCTTGGACTGAAAAAATGAACCATTTTTCCTGTTCCTGTGCAAAGGCATATACATTACCTAGGGGCCTCAAGCCCTTAACCTCCCTTTGGATGTTCTTTGCCAGATCTCTCTTTGTCTTAACCACAATTCCATGATTATATTAAAACTTTCTTCACCTAAGAACACAGACAATAATTTTCTCTACTGTACTACCCTCAGCCTAGCAGACACATGGAGCTACAAATGAGGACCAAAGCACCTATGGTGCTGAAAGCTCTTCTGCATGTAGCAACTGTGAGTAAAGCACAGGCTAAACAAGTTTAAGTGTTTCACTCTAGTGAGCATTGCTTTGTACCGTTTTTCTCCTTGACTGAAGCTGCAGTTTGACAATTCAGATGTTTCAGTAACAGCATTTAAAAAGTTCCTGACTTCAACTCTTCTTCCATCTCTTAGGCCACAGTGATTGCTAGTGGATTGCGCTATGTGCCAGGGAATTAAGTTGGCTTTATAAAAAGAAATCAAATTCAGAAAAGCATGGAATAAAGCTACCTACATGAAGCCATGGAACAGAAGCCACACCCAGGCAGAGGAGATAAAAATAAGCCTGGGTTTGCTTAACCTAACAAGACCAGCACTGAGTGGTAATATTATTATCTATAATGCATCATGGTGTTAAGATTCAAAAGAAAAAAAATCCCTATTTTAGGTAATGGGAAAATGTTGGCACAAGGGCAAGTGGGTTTAAAGAGACAGTGATTAATTTTAGGTTGGATATCATAAGAGTTTTCAAGCAACAGAGGGGATGCTGTGTCACTTTTTCCAATATAAGCAGTGGCTACAAATAATTTTAAACTGAGCATGAAAAATCTATAAAAGGTCTGTATGTTATGTTTTTAAACTGCTAAAATAATAGCTGACTTTTAGAATATATATGACAAATGTTGACATAATTAGCCATGAAATGCTAGAAACAAGTGCTAAGCCATTATGTATCACCCTAATAGAATATGCAAATCCTTAAAAACACATTACCTGATATCACACGTTAACTCAGGTAAGCTGTGGTAATAAATACAAGTGTTCTTGGAATGGTATGACTATGCAGATATCCTTTTTCTTTCTTACAGCAGTACTGGACATAAAGAATAGGGACTGTCCTCCTGAAATGAGCATTTATTTTAGTTGCAGAGGAAAGAGAGTGAATTGAAATTTGAATCAAATTTTAAGTAGGCTTTTTACAATTCTCAAAGTGGGTGCAAATGAAAAGCAAACAATAGATGCCTTTCTTTCAGTGAAAGTCATTTTATGTTGCCCACTGTACTTCTAAATTGAACATACTGGTTTAAAAGCCCCTTACTTTTTCAACAGCAGAGACTGCCTTTACCACCATACACATCACAAAAAACGCTGCTCTTTTCTACTAAACAGTTGTTCTCTCTTGCCAATTTGAACAAAGCCAGAGAAGCAGATGAAATTTTTGAACATTAGGTTTTATATTTTCTCCCAAGAAAGTGACAGCAAAACAGAAGCAAGCTCTCACATTCTCTATCACCAAAAAATCCATGGAGAAGAAATAATTGCTATGTCAGGGTGTGGGTGACTGTTCAGAAGTTGTCAGACACAGTAAATAAATACAGTCCCAATGGAAAAGCAGATGTCCATCCACATGAGACAAAATGACTAATTTTAGTATTCTCTATTATAAGAATCTGCTCTGTCAGACTCACAACTGTTTGGATCCAGTCCACAGTTAAGAACAAACACATCTCACTCTTCCCCAGGAAAAACAAAAAACATTGAGAGGAACAAAAAAAGACAAAAGTCATCTGTTTTCTGGAACTGGCAGTTTCTCCAGTGGGATACGTGACTGACTTAGTGCTTGCCAATACTAATGCAGCAGCAAGACTCCACTGTCCCAGCAGTATCAGAGGTATTGGTGCAAAGGACATGAATTCAAGGCTAGAAAAGAAGACTTGGGAAAATGAGCTGTTTTGTCCTGAAGATGTCAAACATCAGCTCTTCTGAGAGACAACTGAAATAGTCTGGATAAAGTCAAATGGTAGCTGGCTTAGCCATGTTTTATATTCAAATTCCATAGAAGGAGCCCATTTTTAATTTTCATTAAGCCAGGTAGGACCACAGCTCTTGGTGAACAAAGACCCAGGATACTGGCACTTTCTATATACTGATAAGCTAACTAGAAAAAACAAGAATGGCCAGTTAGGACATACTTGGACCTAGTAATGATGCTGAACTACCTTTCACCTGCTAAGAACCAAGGATTTGTTGGAAAACATGGTATCTTCTTGTTAGCTATGGCTGAAAAATCCTTATGCTTTCAGGTGCACAAGCCTCTCCCAGGTCTGAGAGGAAAGATATTTAACTAAAGACATAGCCATCAGAATGACCAGGTGTCCTCCAGCATTATGGATGGTGGTGTGAGGACCAGAGATCTCTGATGGACTGGACAATGTTGGAAGATTGATTTAATTACTAAAAGTTGGCTCTCGGCTGTAATTCTCTGCAGTAACGAAGCTGGTAAACCCAAGAGAGGGCACTGCCATGTAAGCAGGTGGCTCTAACAAGAGAAACCTGTGTGTTTTACACATGGAAAAAAGTCTTTGAGCTCAGTATTTGCTTTTGTTTCACAGTAGATGAGAAAGGCTACTGAGCACAATCTGTGCTATAACCTACTGCAGGTGCAGGGCTGGAGAGTAAAAAAAGAGAGCATAACCCAGGTAGTTTCTCCCATAGGAAATCGATGCCAGTGTTTTCCAAAGAGGGAGCAGTGGAACTTCTCCAAGGTCTCCCTGGAGACCCCAGCTGTTTGGCAAGTAAGGACAGCTCCTCTCATCTACCAAAGCAAGCTGCACACCTTGCCTGCTGCTATTGCCTAGAAGGAAAGTGATTGATACTCAGTGGTTCTGCCTTAGATGTTTAAAAAACCCTCATAATTAACATTTCTTATGAGAACATATCAGTCTGTATCAAGGTTACTCAAAAAAGAATAAACCATATGACTAATATAATAAAAATTCACTGTTGGCCTAAGGAAAAGCACAGAACCATCAGCACTGAAAGAGTTACAAACCACTGAAAATGTGAGGTTAGAACACATGCTAGAGTTTGGCAGGAGCCTGACCTGCACTCCTGGCACCTGCTATCATCCACTGAGGGTCCGCCAGATCCCCATCAATTCTAAATATCTGAATGCAACCCAAGGAATTTTAAAAACAGATTGTACTTCTTAGGTACAAACCAATACCTGTGTGTGTTAAGGACATATGTTGCAAGAAATTAAAATACATTTAAGAGTGATAAAAATTCATTGAGTCTGATTTTCACGCTACATCTGTTAAGACTTAATTGTCAGTTAAGCAGGATGCTTCAGAACTGATTAAGTTCCACTGAATTTATTTAAAAAAAAATACTGAAGTAATTTGTCAAAAGTATTCAGAACCCATGGCAGAAAAAATCCCAGAGAGATTTTCTGTGGTATGCCGACAGTATGTTATAAATGTAGTTGATAGTGTGTGGTGTTCTACAAAAATAAAAAATCTTTACAAATAGGAAAAATATTCAGAGATGAATGATTGTATGAGTTCGTGAAATTCGCTCGTATGTGTAAAAAAAAAGAAAAGTGACTTCTCTGTTAAGTATTTTAAATTTCATGGTAGCATGTCACAAAACTGGAATACTTGACTAAAGCAGAAACTGTTGCAAGGCTTCTGAAATTCTAAGGCAGCTGATGTTTATACAACAAGCAGACTCCTGTTATTAATAACCAGATCTTTCCATTACTTGTACTACAAGTATTCTGTATGCACACAATATATTTTCATTCGTTTCAAGGAATCTGTTTTCCATTCAGATGTCATTAAATAACCAATAACTTTCACACTTTAAATAACTAAATCCTTCAAGATGTGTATTGAGACCACTTGCCTCTTGCTCACAACTCTGCTGAAGCCTGACCAGTTTTATTATTGGTACTGTGTCGAGTTTTGAAAAATTGCTTTCATTCATTGAGAAGTTGCAATGTATCTTCTCATTAACAATTGTTTTTCAGAAAGCTAAATAGCTAGTAATGCATTTTCAAATCATAACAACTTGCCAAATTTTTTACCTAATCAGTAAGCACTGCAGTCAATCGAGATAAGAATGCAGATTCAGTGTCATTCTCCAGCCAGCAATGCCACAAAGGAAAAAATAAGAATTAATCACAACAAAGCCACGAGCTTATTATAACCTTACGCTTCTCTCATGCAGACATAACCACAAAACCACAAATGTAATTAATACAATGTCAGTATAATTTTAAGGATCAAAAATATATTTTCCTATTTGACCTTAAAAGGAATGTATCCCTGGTACCTTCAGCACTGTCTCATAACATGCTTCAAAGGCATGGAAATGGAACCACGTAAAAAAAAGGATACTTTCTCCCTGTGCAATAATATACTAAAACCTGCTGCTTCTTAGTGATTTTGCTCCATGGTTCCCTTCCCTCCGAACACCACTGCTCAATCCTTCCTCTTGCTCCCCCATCTGACCATGCACACTTTCTCGCTGGTGCAGCTGCAGGGGCTACAGTGCTGGAAGCCAGCTCTTGTCTAACACCTCTGCTCTAATTGCAGAACCTCTTGGATCTATTTTTCAAACAAATTTTTCTGAAAAATGAGAGCAAACAAGTAAGTCAATGCAGTGGCCTGTACCTGCCTGACCAACAGACCAGATTTGATTGCTGCAGGGTGGAAGACCCCATTTCCCCTCAAGAATCCCATCTCTGATTCTGTTACGTAGTACCTCATGATGCAATAGCTACGAAAACACATCAGTGTTTATTTTGATTTCACAAGAAAGCTTATGTCCAGATATAAATACTCATTGTCAGGATTACAGGAATTTCTGCAGTACTTCTACTGTTTTTGAAGAACTATTTCCCTTCAAATTAATTTTTAGATAAACCAATCCCATGAAGATCATCAGTGTTACATCAGACAGCCTATGTAACTAAGTTACCAGTGTTAACAAACTGTTGCTGAGGAGAAAAGAAGAAAAGATCTCATTTAGCTTATCTATTTACCAACAATTGGCTGAAGTACAACATTTTATCCAAAACTATCTAATATTTTATCCAGAATATAAATTTTAATGTTGTATTTGGACACTTAAGGGAAAGTAAAAGGCCAAGTGTGTAGAATATGTTAAAGACTTCCTTAGGGTTACAGTAGGATTTCCTAATGCTGTTGCGGTGATGAAGGATAGCTGAAGATGAAAAATTCACAGTATGGGCTGGTTACAGAAGCAGAAATTTTTAGCAATCTGCTTATCTTTGCTTATGTGTGCAGATCCCTCAACAGGAACATTAATTTGCTTCACTCACAACCCCACTTTGAGAAATGAGTAAACAACGACTAAGAAGCTTTGGCTAGAAATGGCTGATTATGTTTCATTTTTCTACAACTCAGACGAGATTCATAGAGTGATCTTAAACAATCATGTTGCTTCTTTGCCTTTGCTTCACTTTACCTTCCCATCTAGCACTGGGCAAGGGATCACCTCTGTCCTGCATATCCCAGCTTGCAGATTTCTCTACTGTGTTTGGAGGATTTGAGCAGCAACAACATATCAGCGCCACAAAATACTAAATGCAGAGATAGAGAGAAAATGATCTCTTTGTTAATACATTAGAAATTCAGCAGGATTGAATTCAGTTCCCAATTGTGCCAATGACTCCCCATATAACATTTCAATCCTCACTTCCCGCATGGAGCTTCACCACTTACACAAGCTTAAATCTTAGTCTTTGACTCTGAACCCTAGTTTTAGATCTGACACTTGTGCATGACTCATACCAGTCTGAATAGTTATCGTATATGAAATTTAGGTCAAAATGAAGACACTGAAGTATAGGCATCTGAACTCCCACTGGAGGCAAAAACTCAAGATCTAGAAACGAGAAGACTGATTCAGTCTGTTCTGAAGTACCCATCTACTGGCTGGTCCCTCTTGGCTCTCCAAACCCCACTGTCCGCACCAGCACTGATCTCGACTAAGGACAATGGAGAACTCAATTTTCTCGCCGTTGCAGCCTTGCACTGTATTCTTTCCTCAGATTCATTCACACTCATGACCACCTTGATGCTGTGACAACCTGAAGCCACACATCATATCAAACCTTCAGACGTATCACAACCTTGTGCCAACCATGTTTTCACAGAAAGCTTAATCAACTCAACCTCTCCCAGCAAACTTACAACACACTAATACTCACTGACAGATAGGACTCTACTGCGAAAATACTGCCTCTGGTACACTGGTACCATAGAATACAGGAAAATTTGTTTAGCGCAGATAAAGGGGTGGTTCAGGACATGAAGATGCTACGATACATTAAATCTGGCCTGAGTATATACAGAAGGATCAAGATCTTTATTTAATAAGTCTGTCAGGAAACTCTGCATTTGTTATCAGCTCATTCTCCTTAGATGGCAGGACTGTAAATATTTTTCTTCATTATCACCCTGACAGTAAATAACTTTGCAGGTGTAATTTAATCAACAGGAATGCCAAGATTTCACAATTTTTGGCCTACCTTAAAGAAAATGAGTGATAGAGAAACCCATGCACCAGGAAACAAATGAGCAGAACTAGTGAACTAAGGTCTATCAAGCAGGGTTCAAGATCACTTAAGTTGGATGACAGTTGATATATTTGCACTATAGTTCATCTGTTTTCTTATCTGGGAAAGTGTTCTATAATAAATCATAATTTATTGCATGTTTTGCAACCTTGTCAAAGGGCACACCTAAGATTTTTGCTTCAGTAATGAATTCCACCCAACTGTGTACAGGAATTCACTCGACAATCTGGACATAGCTAAAATATTTTAGTATTTTCTAACCTCAGCACTTTTGATCTTAGCACCAATAACTGATCTGGTTTACAGAACACCACATTTACTTTCTTCTGAATTTAATTGTGCTTAAAAACTAACAGGAGATTTCAAAGTAATTCTCCAATGACAATCACCAGTGAGCAAAAAATCCCAAGACTGTTGGACAAAGACCCCTATTTTCCAATCCATAATGACTTTTCATCCCCTCTTTTTGTTTGCCTTTTTCCTGTTTGGGAGTGTTTATCTCTGAATAGGAACAAGCCAACAAAATGTTGTGATCAACCTCAGCAATATTTCTTGGGGTACACAGCTAAATTGCCCATGAGGCTGGTCATACGTTTCTGCCTATTATCTATGCAAAAAAAGACAGCAGAAACAAAACTTTAGAGCAGCCTTAAGCCTTTCATATTATTATATACAGCAACCAATTGGCAAACTCCAAGCAAATATTTATGAAGATGAATGGTTACTGCCAGGGTGCTTCAAATTTTTCCAAGAGTCTTTTTTTTTTTTTTTATTAGTGATTAATCAAAAATAGGTAGAGAATAACCAAATCATTACATCTTTAAGTTCAACATTATAAGACTCACCATTTGTATGCAGTATCACATATTAAAATTGCATCTCAAGTACACCAGTAAACAAAGGGCTTTCTAGGATTAGTGGTCGCATGCCTGTTTTTCTTTCTAAAACCACTGTTCAGGGTGAAAGGGAATTCATTTTATGATATAAGCAGAAAGTTTCAGAAAATAATTGCTGCTTTGCTATGAAGTTCACTATCTTGATCTACTCTGAATATACTTGGACAGACACTTAGGATAGGTCTGTTTATTTTCCTTGTATGAAACTCTTCTAAACACAATGAACAAATGACTGCCTTTAAAATACCTAACACCCCACATTTCTCTGCTAACAAATGCTATGTCTGTTTGCAGTTACAAGAAAACCTAAAATCCCAAGTAATATGACTTGAGAATTTCTTACCATTGTGTTTATGCTACTGGCCAAAGAACCCACACCAACGATGTTTAGAAAAAATGTTTAGGAGCATTAGATTCAAGTATTAACATTTTTCTGTGAATTGTCTACGATGCTATTGTTGTAAGCCTGACCTCAATTTGAAATGCTAAATATGCACTAGTGGAAAGACTTTTTTTTTGTTCACGTGTTTTTTCTTGTCATTATTTTTCTTTTCTGTTTAACACTGTTTCTTACTCATATTAGCAAAGTAACTGAAATTAACTTGGCTGCATTACAAATAAATCTTACCCACATACCACTTCATTAAAAATCTGCACGTGTACTATTATAGTTGGAGTAACCAATTAATATGTATGAACTGCTATGACTGAAAAACACTTATTTCTCTAACCTTGCTTTCACAGACAAGTGTCTGAAAGCCATACCTTCAAAACTGAAAATTACAGTATTCGCTGTCTTTCAGTGTTTCAGGCTGGAAAACTCATAAGAAAATTTCTTCTAGGTTTTTAACTTAATGATCTAAGTTTTTAAGGGGAAAGAACTCTTCCTGTTAGCCATATATTAAAAAAAGTTATTTTGAGAGTCTCCATGACTCTCAAGGTCGTAAAATCCTTCTAAGGATTTATATGCAGCATCGGATAATATTAGAAGTTGTGTCAGCAGTGAAGCCATGTATTCTTATCACCTATAGATTTTTGGAAGACACAAAAAAACTTCTTTTATTAGAGATTTTTGTGTCCTATTCTTTCACCACTTGCAGCTCAGTAAACTCTGTTCTGCCCCACATTTCCCACAGGCTTGAATCAAAGTGTGTTCAGGTCTCCTTCTTCCTCCTTGTTTCTCAAGCCTACTCTGAATTCCCCTCTGAATTTCCTGTTAAATACCCGCAAGTCGCTCGGACATTTGCTGCAAGCTGGGCAGAGCATCCCAGGCTACAAATTGCTTTTGCTAGACAACGTGCTTCCCTGGTCAGTACGTGCAGACTGCAGCAAACAATGATTAAAGTTGGGATTTCCCTCTCTTTCCCTCAGCATACATACTAACAGAGTATTTGTCCTCTGAGTGACAATTCCCTCTGAAACTTGGAGAACTTAACCTTTCTAAAGCAAAAAATTCTTGGGAAAGCTGTAAAAGCCAAATTCTTGGAGAAAAAAACATATAGAATTAAAAAAAAAATTACTGTAACATGAAAATTATAGAAGATGATACAAAGAGGGATAAAAGAAGCTTAAGGAATGGGGTAGAGTTAACGAGGCGAGAAAACCAGGAGTAAAGGAGGACAACCACCTGTGCACTTTTTATTTGTGCGCTGGTCCTATCTTCTCCTCAGAAAGCATGCTTTTAAAAGTACTTTTTCAAATTTTGATTTGTTCTTAACTAGGTTTTGTACAAACCAGAGGAGATTTGAAAACAGAAACCTAGAGCTGAGATCAATGCTTCATTACACTCATTCAAGTCACTCCCATCACTGCCTCTTCTAAGAAAAAAGGTCACAGAGTACTTACTGGGGAAGTGGATAGACAGATAACGGGGCCAGGAATGGTATGAACACTATTATATTACAGTCCTACTATTTTCTGTGGCATGTAAGTAATTAAGGAACTACATACTGATCAGACATGCAAATTATGCAGAGATGTAATGTCATCATCAAGTCACCAGATTTCTAAATCATCAGCCTCACTTCACTGGTGTAAAGGGTGGTGGTGCCTGTGAGAATCCATATGCACAACATTTATAAATTGGCTTCTGCTTATTTATGTCAGATAAAGGATCTTATCTCAGTGATTTGCAAATTACATCTTTAAGGGGACCTGCAAGTTTCTTTTCCTTCACAAATACAATGATGAGAAAACAACTTACGTTCAACTTGATCAAACATTACTGAGAACAAGAAATCTCTTGGTGTCATGTAATATTCTCCTTCATATTCCAATGATGCAAAATGCATGAAGCGATGCTTCCGAAGAGACAGTCTTTCATCCCTTTCCGCATGAATGACATCTTCCTTCTGAAAGAGAAAAAAAAAAAATCCATGCAGAAAGATGGTTGCATTTGTAGACCAACTCTGTGATTACAAAGAATCTTACACCCAATCTTGATTAACCTCAATATTTTGTGGGCAACCACAACAAGAGACTACCAGGAATTAAAGCTTTTATGTCATGGTCTTAATGAATGACATGCTTATATGACATTCAAAGTATTTTTTGGCTTCACTGAGAGCATGCCTTAACACAGCTGAGCCAAATTAATGGCTTGCTGTCAGCGAAGGCTGCCCTTGCTTCCCACTCCCCTGCTCTTGGCCATATGGTCCTGCATCTCCTTGTTTGCCAGCTCTGCTACTTGTTGGACTCTTGCTGAGCCAAATTCAGCTCGCTAACTCAACAAAAAACTAAGCCAACCAAAGAACAAATAGGATTTTTCCAGGTTAGTGACTGGCTCGGCAAAGGTTGAAATGTGCTCTGCATCCATGCAAATGATCCACTCCTAAAGTAAATTACCAAGTTGTGGAGCAACTTGTAAGATAGGAGAATAATGATGTTCTAGTTTAAGTATGTGCCTATCTTTCAGAGAAGTCTGAAAAATGGGAAAAGCAATGAAAACACTTGACAAGAGAGTCAGAGATCGTATCACCAAACCCAAAGACTCAACTAGTCAAGCAAACAAAAAGCTTCCAACTCCCCCCGCCCCTAAAATATTGAGACACGCTTGATTTGAATTCATACAAGTTGACAACACTCTGATGAGTAGTAACAGCACTTACTGGCAGCAAGAGAGGACACAGACACAGTGAAACAGAGACATTCACATTTTAGGATTTCAGAGATAGTGACAACAGAACACTCTAAAATTCAGAACACATGATGTGTATTTGAACATTAATCACAGAACAAATTTACCACCAGCAGCATCACTCAATTTTAGGACTGTTCAAAGATGTGAGAAAGCGAATGAAAAGCAAGAAAATCCAGGCTAATTACCAAGATTCCAACTTGAACATACCTGAAACAATTCAGTAAACAGCAAGATAGATCTGCAGCTAGGTCAGTGCCTGTGGCATTACTTGGTGTGTGATGCAGATGAGTGGGTACAGCCTAGGGCATGCCCTACTGAGATGCTGCAGCACAGCTTCCAGAAAATGACCACCATTCGTTTATGCAGTTTTCAGTTTCTGGATCATCCCTATGGACTGCTTAGCATTTGACCAGTCCAGTATAGTGCTGGCATATGGTGCATTTTGCAAATTGGGTTACTCCTGAGACAGGGCAGTGTAAGCAGCTCCTGGTTACACTCAGACCAGCTGCAGGTGCAGCGAGGGTCTCATCAGTTAATGTTAAAACACAGGGTCTGTTGTGCTGAGTGTGTTCACGGGGTGAACTGTGGGATACAGACAGGCAGACAGTATGTGAATGGAGGAGGGGGGAGGCCAGTGGGAACACTTTGCTTGGTTTTGCTGAAGTCAGCACTGGTTATAGCGACACACATGGGAGCTTGCATGGAAGGTTGTTAGGAAAACCGGGAACATGCACAGATATTTGCAAATAGCATAGCAGCTAACGAGGCACCTGCGCGTTTGCGTGCACACATCTAGGGAGTGGGCAAGCACGAAGGGAATGGGAGTCTCTGAACCACTTAAAAGCTGTCAACAGATTTCTGACACTTTAGTTTTAACTTGCTATTCCTCCAGGAAGGGAATTGATAACTCAGTCTCCTCCACTGAGTTCGAACACTTGCAGAATCAAGCACTAGCAGTTACATTTCTTCCACCTAGCTGACAACATGCCAGGAGTTTGGTATGAAGTGGCAAAGGTAGCAGTGGAGCTAGCTGATACAGTGAACATGCAAGCTGCTTTGGGACAACACCTTCTAGCTCTCAGACAGGGCTCTGCAGTTAAAAGAATAAACATCAGGTTTAGTGTCAGGCTTATGAGGCAGAGGAAAGAGATGGGGGACTGATATTGATAGAGGCGGCTCCAAATAATGGGACCCAGTGTGGTCTGAGAGTAATGACCAACTGCTTCGAAGTCAAGCACTCTGGGAACAGGAGGGTGGACCTCAAGCCGCGGTCAATAACCAGTCCATTGAAGAAAGCAGACAATGAGATATCAGAGAAGAGGATGGAGCATTTCAACTTTGTGTCATTAGATTTCCTTTTTCTCTACCCATCATGGTCCCTAACTGAATATGGGGACCGTATGTTCATACAATTTGGGGATGTCAAGGCAAACTATAGTCATAGCCTGGATACAATTACCATCACACATTGTATTATAGTTCTAAATAGAAGGCTGCAACTTGCCATTTAATCTCACACCATGCACCTCTGTGTTAGCATTAAACACTTGTTAAAATACTTGACTGAAGGATTATAAGCACCTTGTTATAGTCAATTTTAGTTCCCCTTGTAGCGTGTTTGCTTCCCTCAAACCTGGGGTTCCAATGAAGGCAGGGGGGAGGGGACTAACAAGAAGAAAAAAACCGAAGCACTCCTAATTTAGAATTAAAACAGTTGTATTCTGATATGCAAGGAAAATGAGGGCTACTTCTGTGTATCTGAAGCCAAGGTTTGGTTTGTTTCAGATATGAGCATTTTCTATCAATATCACTGCTTTAAACTTCTTACATAGTATGGAGTTTCATCATGGCCTACAACACAAGCTGCATTGCTGCTGTTCTGTGATTCAGATCTGTACATTCTGGAAAACACTGTTTAAAAATAAATCTGTAATGAGAACTTTAGCTTTATTCTTTTTAAAACTTTGGGTGACAAGTGACTCTGTAATTGCTTAGTTAACAAGATTCATAGAATCATAGAATGGTTGGGGTTGGAAGGGACCTTAAACATCATCTAGTTCCAACCCCCCTGCCATGGGCAGGGACACCTTCCACTACACCAGGTTGCTCAAAGCCCCGTCCAACCTGGCCTTGAACACTGCCAGGGAGGGGGCAGCCACAGCTTCTCTGGGCAACTTGTTCTAGTGTCTTACCACCCTCACAGTGAAGAATCTCTTCCTTATATCCAATCTAAATCTAACCTCTTCTGGTTTTAAAATCATTACCCCTCATCCTATCACTACGCTCCCTGATAGACAGTCCCTCCCCATCTTTCCTGTAGGCCCCCTTTAAGTACTGGAAGGCCGCTATAAGGTCTGCCCAGAGCCTTCTCTTCTCCAGGAGGAACAACCCCAACTCTCTCAGCCTGTCCTCACAAGGGAGGTGTTCCGTCCCTCTGATCATCTCCGTGGTCCTCCTCTGGACTCACTCCAACAGGTCTACGTCCTTCTTATTTTGGGGGCCCCAGAGGTAAATACAGTGCTCCAGGTGGGATCTTCTGAGAGCAGCGGGGGAGAATCACCTCCCTCAACCTGCTGGTCACACTTCTTTTGATGCAACAAACACTGCAGATACCAAATGAATAGTTCATAGTTGATGGGTATTAACATGCAGCATTCTTATTAAAATCACTTCCTTCTCATAATAACTTGAGCAATTTTTGCCTAACAGCAAATTAAAAAAAAACCCACAAAACCTGCTTCACAGTTGTCCTTTAACTAAAATTATGAAATGAAAAACAATCTTTCTGCACAAATACAAAATAAAAACATTTAGTCAAGAGCTAATCCTATGTCTTCAAACTAACTGGATTTTCAAGTTTCTTAAGTCTTGTAGGATTTCTCTGAATTTGTCTAAAGCTAAACTTGTTACTGAGACCAAAGCACTGAATTTCAGCAATCCACAATGTTAACTGAAATAGATAGGTACAAGTTCACATATTAACTCTGATGAGTGCCTTGTATTTGGAAGATAATTTATTTCCATCAGAATTACAATAATGTGTGACTACAGATTCATCAAGCCCCTTTCTTTTCATGAAACTAGCACCCCTGATTGACAAAACAGCCTTGGGAACACAGGTCATTTCTTACGAAAGTCAGCTTCAAGTACTAGCACAAACGAGATAAGCAAACCTTACAGGATAAAATGCATCAGCTGTGCCATCTCCTACTTTGTTTTCAAAGCTTTTGCAAAATTCCTGACTTCCTGTCGCTGTATGACAAGCTCAGCATCTGCTAAAGGCACTCTGACCCCTCTGGACACCAGCATGAGCTATGCTAGAGCTCAGCTGCTCACGTGTAACTGCTTACCACTTCTGAAGAGCGTACGCCCCTCAGACTGAAAATTCATTGCACTCCAATGGCAGTAAGACAATTTATACCAGCTACAAAGCTGACCGGCCATCTTTATGATGATAGGTATTTTTATTTCTGCTTTCCCCCCATTTTTTAATACAGTTATTGTAAGAGTCTCTTTAGCATACTCCAAGTATGTTAATGCTAAAGGAAAAAAAAAAAATCTGAGCAACAATCAGGAGTGCAGAGGTATAACATGAAAGCAAAATGTTTGTAATTATCTCATATCCCATTATTTTGCACTTTAATTTATGGAGGAGCACAAGGCAGACCTCAGTGAACGTGTGGGAGAGAAACCCGTACAAACAAAATAAAAAGCCTATCAAAATACTTCAAAAATGCTAAATAAATTTTACCCCCCTCGACAGTTATGAGCATAAAGACTGAAGTTTCCCCAAATGGGTCTGCAATCTGCACAAAACCTAAGAAAAAAATAATCTGAAAGTTTTTATTAAAATCCTTTTTATTACAGAACATCTAGAACCTGAGCGAACCGGGCTTTTTCAAACCAGAGAAGAGAAAGCTTCAGGGGAACCTAACAGCAATCCATGAGTGCCTATTGGGAAGTTACCAAGATGACTAAACTGCGCTCTCCACTAGAGCTTCATACAGCTACACCACCAGCAACTCCATTAATCATGGTTAATCCAGGCTCCCTTTATAATGCGTGGTGGGAATGGCAGTTCTGGAGTGCAACTACATGGACTTTTTTTAGCTGTCTGGGAAGAGTTCAGAAGATGGAGGGAGGGATAGAGCACCACAAAAAAAGCTGATCTCCCTTCATACCAAACATGTTTGCACAATTTTATTGCATGAGAGAACAAAAATCTGGGCAAACGTAACTGGGGAGTAGAATCTCGGGAGGAGAAGAGGTGGCGGCAGAGGTGTTACACACTTCAGCCAGACCAGAAAGTGTGTAAGGAATGTGGAGATTTTTACTGTCCAGAGTGAAGGTAGGTAGCATCAGTGGCCACATACTCAAATAGCACGTCATGATGATGTCAGGCCGTTTAATTGCCATCTTTCTCACAATGTTTTCCAAAACCAACAATAATACTGTTCAGTTGGATTAATACCAATTAAGGACTTGAACCTGCTACATTTGGCATCAGAGACTAAGAATTCACAACCAAGTTGTAACAACATCCAAAAAGTGATGACTCCTCAGATGTAAGCCATATAACTTCAAATTTGACTAAAATACTCGACACAATTATTTCTGCAATTTCAATTAAATTGAATGTAGCTGCATTTTTGCCCTTTAAAGATCAATACTGATGATCTTATTCTTACTCTTCTTAATTTCTTCCTTAAACATACTGCCAGCATTTAATTAAGCTTTGAGTGACATCTTTCTCGCATATTTTGGTCATCACACTTTCATTAGCCACACTGCCAACTACAACTCTCATATTGCCTCAGTTCTCCATTTCACCACATAAAACCACTCTCATAACCTAAATAAACAATATGAGCATAACACTTTACTATGATTATTCTCCAAATCAAAATAATAATTTCGAAACGTCTGCTTTAACTATGTCACTTCTTTCCACCAAACGGTTGTTTCTGGACCACTATTGCCAGTGATCAAGTTATTCCTGAAACTATGGCTTTAGAGACTCCCTATTCCTGAGCAGAAGCAGATATACTGTGCCAGGAAAGGGGACATGGGCATCCTGAAGCAGGTACAGGCCATGTCATGTGGCTAAGTGTAAAACATAGACAAGCCTACAACAGCAGTTTACATGCCATTTTAAAAGCTGCATTCCCCTCCTTCACTGTTGTTCTCTTCACCAATACATATCTCTCCATATCTTCAGCAGGCAGGGATGCCAGACCCACCAAAGACAGTTGGTAGAGGATGGAAATATATGGGAAAAAGTAGAGAGCTATGGATTTTTGAAAAAAAGATTAGAAGCATAACTCTCATTTGCTCTGAGAAGGGATAAATGACTGAATAACTATTCTAATCACTATTCCAAATGCCTAACCAAAGACTGAATAAAAATTATGTTTTGAAGAAAAGGCTGATTCAATCACTTAAGATTGATCTTCTTTTGAAGTACCATTCTAAAGCATGCACAGGGGAAAAAGCTCTCTCTCAACAATTCAGTACCCTTCCCACTTCAATTAAGTCCTGACTAATTTCCAAGTACTTTTTCCTGAGTCATCCAAGGAGTCCTTCAGATAAAAAGATCTGACATTCCTGCTGTTTCTAAAAACACTGTCAAAGCTCATTTTGCTCATAAAAATGCATGTACAGGGCAAAAAGCAGAGTTTTTGTCTTTAATTCTATTCCATAAAATGAGTTTCAAGTAAAGACAGGTATGTGGTAGGAAACAATTATGTATTTAAGGCTGGACTTCAGATATTAAGGTATCTGTAATCCAACACCTCAGCAGTTTCCAACAGTGCAAACTCAAAGCAAACAGGATACAAAAATTCAAATTTACTGAGAGGCAATGGGTGAGAATAATCTGTTACTATTGCTTGACAAGATTCTTGTAAGCATAATTTAAAATGACTCTGCGATTGACTTGGGCTTGTTTTGTCTTTAACAATGCCATGTAAGAAGAAATCAAACCACAAAGAGCTATGCTGCATTAACGTTAAGGCTTAGGTTGAAATTCCATCCTTAACTTGCTCTATTGTGTGTGGGTACAGCCCGGGCTTCAAATGCTGGGTGTTCCAACATGCTCCACAGCACCCCCACACAAGTGAGTGAATTAAGAATGATGTTTCAGCTTTAACTTGGAATTTAGTTCCCTTTGTGGTTTTATGTCAAGCCTCCAACGCCAATTTGAGAATGTCCATGGTAAAGCTATGATAGGTGATGGTAAATTAGAATTGAATGACATAAAAAGGGCTCTAGAAGGATGCAAGTGTTTTCCTCTGCAGTTGACATGGCAAGGGATCAGTGGCTGACCAGCCACTGGCGTCTATAAGTATTACCGAAGACTATGGTTTCCTTCTTGGCTTCCTTCATGGAGAAATGCCTAAGGGCAACAATGTTACTTCTTACAATTAATTTTCAGATTGATGTAATGAATCTGTTTATCAGTCTCTTAATTTAGGATGCCAATAAGGGATTCATGGTGTTCAATTTTAGGCTTCGGTTTTTTTTGGTATGAAAAATAGCAAGCTTAAGTGACGTAAAAACCTTATATTTACTATATCTTTGAACTTTTTAAAAAAATACATTAAATAAAAATGAGGGTTGCATAAATAAAACCTTGATAACCCTTACCTGTGATTTTCATAACACTGCTAATCACTGTGATGTGATTTTGGTAACACTGCTAAGCAAATTCTGCATCCATTCAAAATCTAACTACTTGTGTACAAACTCAAATATTTGCAGCTGGTTATGAGTCAGAAATTACTTAAAATAAGCATATACACTTATCTCTCCCTTGAATGTAAAATTATGTCTTCCACTTTCATTCATTTTACTTTTTTTCCCTTTGGACAGAATTCGGTGTTTTGATGTTCCTTCACCTTTTATATGCTTTCCATCTTAATTTTTTCTGCTTATAAAATAGTCTACATGTTCCAGTTAATTTTTCCCAACATAATTTTTCTTTCTTCACTCTACTCTTTTCCATATAATCTACTTATTTTGCCTCTTTATATCCTTTCATTGCCCCCCTTTCCTCCATCATCTATACACCTTCTTCCACCTTCCCCTCCCCCTGGAAAAAAAAATAAAAAATCAAGCTATAAAACTTCTTTTTTCCCTCCTCTGAAAAGAGGATCAATGCTCTTTTTTCCTTCTCTGATACGGAAGAGTTAACTTGCACCACTCCTTTTACCTGCTATAAGGATAACTAAACCAATGTGTGGGATGTAATTAAAATCCAGTTGGTGCCAGCAGGCTCTCTGGGAGCTTTAGGTTTGGATCCATTAATTCACACTAGATCTACACATGGATTTAGCAACTCTATATTAAGTTTCTGTAAGACTGATGATAACTTTGCAGTTAACTTGTGTCATTATTGTATCTCAATTTCAACTCAATCCAATTTGAAATGATCAAAATAACAGAAAATGTAACTTAACCTCAAAGCCCGCTGCACATGTTAACATACCCAGCATGCATGTTGAATGCAGAGGATAATGCCTGGAGCTCAAGGATTGAAAGTTTCATATGATGCAATCATTGACAGATGAAAAAAGGTTTTGACAAGAAATCCATCTGACAGAAATACGTGACTTAGAGAAAGCTCAAGATTGTAATATTTAAGAAAACTTGTTTAAGTATGTGCAAGAGTAGTTTGTGCTTTCACAATAAAGAATGTGAGCTATTTATCAAGACTGCATTGATCAAACACACCCGTTATCAAAATCAACATCAAGTTGAAGACATAAGATCAGAAGCAAATTTTACTTTTTTTCACTGCTATATTTTTTGACCTTGCAGATCAAACTGCAAGCCTGGACATAAAGTAAGCCAGGAAAGAAGAGAAAAAAAGCACCGATTTCTGTTTGGAAATAAGTCATAAGTATTTGAATGACTGTTTAGCAATGTGAAACTAAATAAACAACTACTCTACTAAAAGCTCTAACAGCCTTGAAATCTGGAACTATGAAATGGACAAAAGATTAAAATGCTTTCTCAGGAGCTACTTCAGAGATAGAGAACAGACTGCTAAAAGAAGGACAAGAGGAGAATGAGATGCAGTAGCCTTATGTCTGGCTACTCTTAACACTGCTCAATATAAATACTCCAAAATTAGATGAAGGCCTTTCTATGCACTAACAGGTGCCACTCCCCCTCTTTCTTTCAAATAGCTGCCCAGAAAATTCTGCTGTGCTAGTACTTAATAGTGATGGTTACGTTTGAAGCAGCAGCTGAACGGTTTACTTACATCTAAACCCCTGACATTTTTTGTTTTAATTTTTCTCTCACACTTTGTATTTCACTGAGTTCAGACTAAACTGGTGCACACAGAGCACTGTTACTAGAACCCATACCAAATACAGAATTAAACCAAATATAAGGGTAATACTGAAAATAGCCTCAGTTTATAAGGTTTTTTAATTTCACTATTCAATTCTAGAAATTTCAGCCTTAACAGAGCTCATTTTTAAACATAAACTTAAAAAGAAGTTGAAAACTAACACATTTTCACCAACAGAATATAACAAAGGCAGAGAGGGTGCCCAAGCTCTAACAAGCCGGAGAACCAGTTCATTTAACAAACCATACATTTACACCTCAACTTGCAAGTTATCACACCGCCCTGCTTACACATCCCCCTACTGAGGCTGACACACCGCTCGAACACACTGGTGCAAAAGTACTAAATATATACAGAGTGGCAGGGGGACCACAAAGACACCTCAAAGGCAGTGCTCCCAGGAAACATGGTCATACGGCTTTCCGGGAAAGCTCATCACACTGCTATTGTATTTGACAGTCAGCGGACTTAAGTGAAAAATGTGTTGTACCTACTTCTCAGTGATCTTTTTCAGTCAATCACTGTACATTAAAGTGCAGCTAAAATGTGAAGACAGGAATACATTTATCTTTAAAGGTAAGAAGAGCTAGATATTTTTAAAAGACACTATGTGAAAATGTGTAAATGATACATGGTGCTTAACTACTGCCCCTAAAATGCTGTAATATATTTTCTTCTTCCCCCTTCTCAATTCAAATGATGTATAGAGAGTGTCTCTCATCACACATTCTCAGAAGGAGCTGAGAGAGGCTCTAAGGCAGTGATTCTCAACCTGTAGTCTGTGGACCCCTGGGAGACCGCGATGTCGTCACAGGGGGTCCGCGAAGGCTTAAAGCAGGGGTGGGGAACATCCAGCCTGGAAACATTTGGTGTGGCCTGCGGCAAGCACTGCGCTTCTTTTTCCCACCACTCCCTCCCCTCAATGCTCTTCTCATACTCAAGCCCTGCCCCCCCAAATGCCTGCCCTGGCATGCTAGTATATTTGGTGCTAGTATGGTTGGTGGGACCCACTTTAACTAGGTTGTGTTTCTCTTAAAGACATCTTCTTAACCCAATGACCCTCTTTAGGGCCATAACAAGGCTGAAGTCGGTTCCTCCAACTGGTGGCCCTGGACCAGTTAACAAAAATATATGGTGACTGAACACAGACAAACAAGGGGGGAGGTGAGAAGAACTGTAAACACTTTTCATCAACTTTTAATGTAAAAATTGGCATCAAATTCAGAACTAACACATTAAAATATCATAAAATAGCCCATTTGAGCAAGAAGTGTTGATGCTATTATTTGAAATTCACATGGAATCATTGCAATAAAGATAATAGGAGTGTGTGCACTGATTAACTTATTTTCCCTTCTCTCCAAATTTGAAGACCCTTCATGAGAAAACAGATCGGATGTGGTCTAATGCTTTAAATCTTGAATTAAGTCTTGGTGTTCCGCAGCCACAAAAGGTATTTAAAGGGTGTCCATGGTGAAGGAAAGTTTGAGAACCCCTGCTCTAAGGCATCTGAACGTTTTGCTTACCCTGGGCTTGTAGATCTTTAGGATTTTTCAAGTTAATAGGAGTTTACCTCCAAGATGTGCTTTGTGCTGTAGAAGGAAACCACATGCCCTTTTCAAATAGCTACTCACTTTGTCTGGGTAACTCGGATAGCAGCTCTACTTGATCTGTTCTGAACTACATCAAGAGATAATCCATTTATTACATGGTGGTTCAGTTTAACTGCACATCCTTCAAAATGGGACTATATATGCCTGAGTTTGAGAAGTGCAACTTCAAACTGTGGGAATTTTTGCAGTCCAACTCATGCCAACAGCACAGTGCTATATATTTACCTGATGCTTTATAGCTCTAAAAGCTTTTTACTGTCATAGTGCTTGGTCCTGTAACAACTGTACAGATGGGGAAAAAAGTTAACAGCTTTAACAGTAAGCAGTTGAATGCTACACCATTTTTTGTTCTGAACCAGAAGACAAGTGATTTCTGGGCTCACTGCTTATAAGTAAGAATTTAAACAAGAAAATAAACTGTTTACCAGTAGATGTAGTAGACTGACCTAAGCACAAGGACCTAAGAGAATGGATGCCCAAAACCAAGACTGGGAGAAGATGAAAAAAAGGGGAGATGATTTACCAACAGTTAAAGTAAGCAGTACAGGTTCAAAAGAAAATTAAAGAGATGAAAAGCTGGGGATAAGGGGCTAGATTTGATGTAGTAGTAAGATGGCAGTCAAGAGTTACATAATAAAACCCCAAAGTGGTTACATTTTCAAGAATTTTCTCTGGTAATTAAACAGATGTACTGTGCTAGCATTTAATGGTTGTGCACATTTAAATATATCTATGTCCATGTATGAATAAAACAGCGTAGAAAGAAGATGGCTACTATAATCTGTGTAAGGACTGAGCAAGAAGTGATAAATACAATGGAATGGGAACTAAGATAGTAAGGAGTTTAGTGATAATGGGAGGAGAAAAGTATTTTAAAAAATAAAGAATACTAGAAATGTACCAGAATTGGTCTTACAAGCTTTTTAAAACAACTTCAAAGTGCTTCTGTCAATGATTACATACACTTCCAATGGTTCTGTACACCCTACATTTGCAACAATGTGTCAAAATCATTTCCGAAAAGGCATTAAACCAGCATATTTTACAGACAATGTATGCGCTTCAAGGGAAACACTGTGAAAGAAACTGCCTCCCTGTCATCAGAGAAGACTGTCGCTCACATGTTTTTGAAACACGTTTCAGAATACCAATCTTGTTTAAGCATTATTGTTAACATGTTTGCACATCCAAAATGTTTTAAACAGTGGCTGAATGCACAGTGCCTTTCATGAAAGTAGACGTAGAACAGTCTTAGATTTCCGTATCAGTCACTGAAACACACCATGTGCCAAATATAATTACGCATTAAAATGAGAATCCTGTTAATTTTTAACCTAGGTACTTTGGACTTGCCCTGCCAGGGAATTTTCGTTGCAACACTGGGATCGTGTTACAAGAAATACACCCTGTGTTGCAGCTGCCAATCGGGCTAACACAGCACTGATCAAAACCAACCATGCAGCAGCAGAACCTATGGACTTACAACTACTTCTCTACCAAGGACAAGCACCCCCAAAGCATAAATATCCTGTGATTTCATCTTCCTGGACTAAGAACAATGTTTCTGTATAGAAGAGTAAATATAATTCAAACCAAAACAGATGCCTATGTAAGACTTCAAAATGCTTGTATTACACCATCAGAAAATGAAAAACAACTACTACAATCTTAAATACGCAAGCATCATATATGCTAGCTGCCATCAGTTTCTGTAAATAAGTGCTTCTATTTATTCAGCTTGCAAATACTTTAGAAGAAACTTGTAGTTGATATGAGTTTATCCAAATTTCAGTGTCTCCCTTTTTGAAGGATTTGACATAAAGAAAACTCAGTTCAAAAACGCAGTGAATCTTGGAAGAAAGTTCTGTTGGCTGGTGCTCAAATGAGACAGGAGCCCTGAATTTATTCTTCATGGCAAGCAAGATCTCCTTGGTCACAAGATCTACAAGGTGGTGCTTTAAGGCTCTTGTTTTAATCCACACATGTGTTTAACAGTATCACAGGTCACATCTTACCAGTGTACATACCAGCTGTACACTAGTAGGATGGATTTACACAGCAAAACTACATAAAAACATTTATTGGTAAAGGAATTAGGAATTTTACAGTTTGTGGTTTGTGTGGGGGGTTTTTGTGTGTGTTTTGTTTTTGTTTTTAATTAAAAAAAACCTTAAAAATAATTCCCTGTTTAAAATAAAGAAGAGCCTAAGTAGTAGGCAATACGCAAAAAATATTATTCCCTTAACAAATATATAAGAATCCTAGATGTGACAGATTGCTGGAAAGACAGGAAAACTGTGTTCCAAAAGAGTCAGAATTCCCTTCTGTGATAATGTGAACATTACAGAGCTAATCACATTAGTGCTCTCCCAGAAGCTTGAAAATTCCCTGGGGGAGGATGGGGGGGTGGGGAAAGAAGGAAGTTTTCTAAGCTTTCTCCAGCCCCTTTTATAAAAAAATGTTCCAAGACACATGCAAATGGTGAAAAGAAATGAGAGAAGTTGGGGGGGGAAGCCTGATATGCTCCAGGTTCTTTGGCATAAGCAACCAAATTGAAAACAAAATAAATGCTTAGATTAATCTATCACAATACACTCTTTACTCTACAAAGTCTATCAGAGTTTAAACCCCATTATTACCTATGTTACACCAAGATGTTTTCTCAGCTCCCAGAGAGCCTGGTACTTAAAAAGGTGCCATAAGTGATGGGGAGGTAGCTGATTAGGTTGCCATAGAAAAGACTACCACCAATCCTCCCAAAGCATTCCACAGCATCTGGGAAGTGTGAAATTCTTCACTTTTAAATATAGTGAACTAACACTATTAGATAAAACTTCCACAGTGGTAAATTAATCAAATAACAACATGTAAAAGAAAGAAAACAATCTCTTGAAAGTCTTCCTTTCTTTCCTTTTTTTTTTTATTTATTAAAGGTTTAGTCACATAGATGAAAAATGGCTAACAAGTTAAGCTCTTCAGAAGAGTGGTCAGAGTTATGCTCAACGGATTTAGCAGGTCCCAAGAGGTACTGAAACAAACATCCATATGTCCTGTAAGATTAATACAACAATAACAACAAAGTCATTGCAACCACAAGAAATGTTTATACTGTAATTAAGTTGTAAAATTATATTTATTTCTCCATAAAGCTGCTGACTTCACTTCTAAACAAATGATTTGTTTTCTGTAGGAGTCACTGATCTTGTGACAATGTTATGTGTAAAACATGAATGTCTTAAAACACACTATATTTTCCAATGACCAGACATATTTTTCACAGACTTGCTTATTTTTTTAAACTTTCTACCTATGCAGAATTTTTCTTCTAAAGCATTTTCATTTGACACAGAGATTACACATGAAAGACTGGATGAAGAGAGACAGCTAAGACAGTTCTGCTGTGCCACTTGTTCAGAAAAACAGAAACCACAGTGAAAGTTTTACCTACATTCTGGTATTCCCATTTACTAATTAAACATTTTCATCAACATTCTTCTCTAAAACTAAAACATTCATAATAAATTAAAAATACATGAAACAAGAATTCAGAAATCTAGAATTCTGTTTATTCAAATTGACATATTTACTTTGAACTAAGCATGCATTATTTAATCAAAGATTTGTGTAATATTTTAAGTTTTCAATAGATTGCAAAATGCATCACACTCAAAATTGGTACGAATGATTTTAAAAGTTCCAGCACATTGCTGTGTGGATCAGAACTTTTAAAATCAGTTTTTGACAGCCTCTAACAGAAAAACCACAGAAAACTGAACAGATGAGACAAAGCTAAGGCACCAGCAGAATGTAACAGAAGCTTGAATTCATTAAATTCATTAAATTTATACATACAGTTTATCTGCAAAGATAAAATGTCTTACTACCTCTAAAGTGAGCATCAAGGAGATGATTGTCCAGGATATTAGATTTACATCAGAGAAATTAAAGAGATCCCTTTTACATTCAGTAGTTTCAATAACAGTTATCCTGAAAGTTGAAATGAATTCAGTATGAACCACTGTGAATAATGTAATGCTGACAAACACTTATTTTAATTGGAGCCATTACAGAGCGTAAAACCAGTGTATTCCTGATTACAGCAGGGCTGTAACAATCCTTCATTTTTTACTAGTGTTTATAGATTCCATCCTCTAATTTTGAACTTTCCTTCTATAATGAAAGTTTGTTTTCTCAATCCTCCCTTCAAAGCCCATCACTGCTGCACCTTCAGCAAGACTGCAAGGTCACAACACAGCACTACAATTGTCTTCGCTGCAGCATCTGAATCTAGCAAAAACCTGTACCTGGTAGGTCATCCATTTCTCTGTGCTACATTCCTCTCTACCAGAGATAAAGTTGTTTTCAGTCATTCTGGATGCACCTTAAAAGGCGTTTGTAGAGGTTGTAGTACCATTTAAGCAGGTCATCAAGCATCTGCTGATTTTCTTTTTCAAGACCTCAGTGGTTATCAGTGTTGCTTCATTTATCAAAGCTGCCATATTCTTGGAAGCAGACTGTGCTATTAGCACAAACATTAAATTTCTTAGGGAGGTCCAGAACTCCATCTGCTGCAATTCTCTCTTCTCCTCCTCTTCAAAGTTTCTAAGATTATCTTTATCTCAGACTTCTTTTGTGAAATAGGTTAACTACAGCATTTAATTCAAGAAGGATGAAATTGTGTAAAACCCAGATTGAGTCAAATTAACGCTCTATTTGTCCAACCTCTTTTCTCTTAATAAAAAATAATTTCTCAGACATCCTAAGACCTCAGGCATGCCTACATTCTTCAGAGACAGACTGCCTATTTGTAAATGTTTACAGTAGTACCTAAAAATAATGTTAGTTTTCCTCTGCTCTGCTGGAGAAGATTCACTAGCCACTTCCATCATCTGGGGGAGTCTGTGCCTTTCAGTATGCCACAAACCACCACTATAATTTAATGATTTGAAAGCACAAATTGATGACTTAATTTCTAGCTAGTACTAATCATCATCCACAAAAATCATTTTCATTCTGGATCTGTAGCACTGAAGCCAGTCATAAGATGGGTAGAAACTAGTTACGGGGTTGTTGTTACTGTGCTTAGGAAACACTGTGTTCATTTTGAAAGACAATGAAAGATAAATGCACATTTCTCAGGTCTCCACTGCATCTACGGCATGGGCTCAGTCAAGTTCAAACTCTCCTTGCCATCACCTGCATTTAGGCAGGTGACCTCTGGGGAACATCTGCAGCGAAGAACAGCGTCCCAGGGTACCCCTTACTGCAAACAGACATACAGGGTTGCATAAACTCCATAGCTAGCCTGAATGTTGTCATATGTTAATATTTTTATTGCTCATGTAAAATAGTGAAAAGAGAAGTCAGCCCAAATAAAAGTCAGTTGATAAACTCAGCAATATCTAGATTTTTTTAATGGGGAAATCTTTGGAGGATATATATGACATTAAAGCTTATTCCATTATAAAATACTCATTTAAAGTAGTTACACAGATACCCTGCTTCTAACTGCAAAAAAGTGCCTTAGCACCCCTTTGTCCAAGGCTCTGTAGTGCTCCGTAGCCTTGCCTCGCCAGTTGGGATATTTCAATGTTGTCACCTGTTAGCAGATATACAGATTTCAAAAGCACTTCTTTTCAGAAAAACAAATAATGCACACATACACTGTAAGACTTAAGCTCATGCACAGAGCTGAACTCACAAGTATGTCTAGCCCTATCTTGAAAGTATTTAGAAAACATTTAAATGTCTTCCTGAATTTGATCAGAGATGGTCTCAGAAGAATGGAGGAATGACCACACTGGGTCAGACCAAAGGTTCACCTCATCCAACATCCTTTCTCCTTTGTTATGGTCTGCGGCTGCAAGGTTAGAGTATCTGAATGAGTCAGACATTGTACTTAAAATCCAATTGCAGTGTGTCTGCATCAATACAAGTATTGGCCACAAGCAAATGCTTAGGAAGGAATAAAAATATACTCTCAGTATTAATTTATTTTGAGCTCAGGGACATCCTGAGCTGGATGTGGTTTCTATGTATTTAACAACTCTTGGTTATATCACTTTTTGGCACTTACTCAACATCGCCTTGAGTACATGCAAACTTCTAGTGACTTTAATGACTTTTGGCATGGAGTTGCACGCATCTACTGCCTATTGTGAAGAAGTGCACAATGGATAAACAGACCCTGGGAATGTCAAGTTCATGTCAAATTATATGCTAGTTTTGTGATTGAAGCAAACTTAAATATAGTTGATTATTTCTCTCTCCAGGATAGATGTTTAACACACTTAAGTTTTTCAGCCTCACAATAGAGGTGAAAAAACTCCATAAGCACAGCTTCACAAACTACTAAATAATAAAATGATACCACCACAATCTTTTTCATTAATGACCTATCCAGGAACATAAAACTTCACTTCTAGGAGAAAATGCTGTTTCTTTATTTCGCTAACCAGTCCTTTAAAAATTCTCTTTTACAGGCCACCTCTTAAGTCCTTTCTTATCCATTTTAATAAACATTACTTAATAGCCCTGCACACTGCCAAAATCCATTATCTTAAGCTGTAAATTGATAGCTGGAAAAAAATGCTTTAACTTCGGGATGAATAAAAGCATTGTGCTTGCTATATATTTTGTTTTCTGCAAAACTGCAGCTGCACATTTCAAATTAAACTATACATGGCTTTACTCAAACCTGATTTATTTTCTCACACTTTATTGATCTCATTGATCCAGCTAGAGCAATTTTATGATTGCCAAACTGTTTTAAAAGTAACATCTGAAGCTCTTCAGATCTGAGTCTAATGATTATGTATGCCACTCTTCTCTAGCTCTTGGAAACAATCTGAGTGACGTTATCAAAAGTGGGTCAAAAGCAATATGGTTGAAAAACAGGTTTTCTTTTATTTAATTAGCAATAGATTAACATTTAAAAATACATCTTTGGGTTAGATTTCTTTTGGAATTCAAACACTAATTGAGAGGGGTGTTAATAACAGAATACATTTTTGGCATCTAAACTGCAGAGCTCCTCAGCAGGAGACTGCTTCTTCCAACTGACTCCACAGGGACTTAAAGACCAGGTTCCTCAGTTAAGTATCTAAAGGTATGTAATTGTAGATGAGTGAAATCTCCCACACAGTACCACTTTATGGCAAACTTCTGCAAGGCTGTGAGTACACTGTGGAGTATTTCACAGAATTTCACAGAATCATCTAGGTTGGAAAGGACCTTGAAGATCATCTAGTCCAACCGTTAACCTAGCACTGACAGTTTCCAACCACACCATATCCCTAAGCGCTATGTCGACCCTACTCTTAAACACCTCCAGGGATGGGGACTCCACCACCTCCCTGGGCAGCCCATTCCAACACCTAACAACCTGTTCTGTAAAGAAATGCTTCCTAATATCCAATCTAAACCTTCCCTGGTGCAACTTGAGGCCATTACCTCTTGTCTTATTGCTTATTACTTGGTTAAAGAGGCTCATCCCCAGCTCTCTGCAACCTCCTTTCAGGTAGTTGTAGAGGGCGATGAGGTCTCCCCTCAGCCTCCTCTTCTCCAGACTAAACAACCCCAGTTCCCTCAGCCGCTCCTCGTACGACATGTGCTCCAGACCCTGCACCAGCTTCATTGCCCTTCTCTGGACATGCTCGAGTAATTCACTTTTTGTAGTGAGGGGCCCAAAACTGAACACAGTAATCGAGGTGCCGCCTCACCAGTGCCAAGTACAGGGGCAAGATCACTTCCCTGTCCCTGCTGGCCACGCTATTTCTGATACAAGCCAGGATGCCATTGGCCTTCTTGGCCACCTGTGCACACTGCTGGCTCATGTTCAGCCGGCTGTCAATCAACACCCCCAGGTCCCTCTCTGACTGGCAGCTCTTCAGCCACTCCTCCCCAAGCCTGTAGCGCTGCTGGGGGTTGTTGTGGCCGAAGTGCAGCACCCGGCAGTATCAGGACACACTCACCGGGGTAACTGTATCTAAAGGAGCAGTTCTAATTCAGCGTTGTGCTTGCAACAGCACGAACGTGTTCCCAGAGGGGCTTAAGTCTTCATGCAGGAAATTGTTGGCCAGAAATGTTTTGAAGTGTAGTTAGAGTAGTGCCACACAGCACAGGTACGGCCTTTTGGGTAGACCTTCCTCAGGACTAAGCAGGGAAGAAGCAGAGCTTGCTGCCTCTCAGTCATCAAGCTTGCTGAAAGCAAGGACCCATTTGCAAGGACACAGAAGGCAGAGGAGATCTGTGTACAAATATCTTTGTTTTGTCTGCCCTAGATGCTTGAATTTTCTGTTTAAGTTTCTAGCTTTTATTCAAACAAAGTTGGTTTGTTCTTTTTGTTGCAGTCAGCTCCCTCTTAGACCATGCTTGACTTGCTGTCCTATCATTACATACCATTAAAAACACTGAATAATTTTTAAAAAATGTAGCACTGGCTTGACTTTGCTTCTGGCAAGTCACAAAGTTTTTAATGACCTATTTTAAAGTGATTCTACCTCTATTTAGAAATCCATATTGTAAAAGTTGCTAGTTTAAAAAATGAGAGGAAAAAATGTAATAGGAATTTGGTTTATATTAACTTTATCCTCAATCCTAAAATAAAACATTTGTATATATGAAACTACTGTAAATACAATCTGGTTGCTGAGACTGTCTTAATATGTAGCACCAAGTTTTTCCCATCAATAATCTAATCTGCTGACAGTTCCTGGTCAGTTGACTAAAAGCAGATTTCTGACACGGCAGAGGAACAACACTGGGAAGCAAACTGCTCAGTCTACAGGAAAGTTAAAATCAGCTTTTTACTGCAGAAGTGACACCTTGCTTATGATACAGATGACAATGTCACAAAGAACCTTCTTCATGACATATACGAAGTCTATGTCTCTGTCAGCATTAAGCACAGAAAGGCAATACATTTGGGTTATCTTTGAGTTATCTGGCAGTTCAGGAGCCATCACATAAATGCCCTAAGCCCTGTTCTAGACAACATTTTCATTAGTGACTTGGATGATGGAAACAGAAAGGGAAGTAAAACTGAAGTAATAAGTATGTCTAGAAACCATCTATTAGGAAAAGCTGAAGAGATGCCTTTATACTGCAGACTGCAAGGTTGCTATTTAATTTTGAAGTCCTTCCAGTTCTGTTTCTGCATGCTGCCAGGAGGCAGCTAAATCTGCCTTGCCATAAGCAAATTGGTGTCTGTGCCTATGCCACTCCATTCCAGCTGAGATGAGTGAAGAGGCACTGTCACTCCCCAGCAATCAGAGCAGCACCTGGTCAGATTTTTGCTGACACACAGCAGGACTTGCAGAGATGAAGCAGCTCTGGGACGCTCTAAGATCTCTTTTAACACACACGCACATACTGCTACATGTCAGCAGTACTTGTACAACAGGCTCTTTGGTGGTCTGGAAGTCAGTGGAAGCAGAGAAGAAAGGGTCAGCTACCTTTCACAGAATTATGATAGTATCCAATGCACAGCAGCTTGCATTAAATTATCAGAGTTAGCAGCAGCAGCAGCATTACTGCCATTCACACTGGTTTCATTTTGTTGTCTACAAAGTTCCCGGGCTTCCTAACTCCTCCTCCTCTTCTGAGCTCTTTCACTCCCTTGGTAATGTATATGGAATTTGGGCACCTGCCTCAGAGGTAGTCTCTTCCAGTCTCATGAGTATCTACCCAAAAAGTAGAATCACAACATCAAATATTGAGTGCTGGGCTCCCCGTTGTGCACCTCCACAGAAGCCTTGATAAAGAAATGGCCCCAGCACATTAAACACAAAGACTACAGCAGAACTGTCCTCATTGCCACAGTCACATGACAACAAAGAAGCAGCTGGGACCAAATAACTCCAAAATTTTCAAAGCAGGGTATCAAAATGGTATGTCAGGAGAAGTTAACAATTTACACCAAGTTTGGTAAATTGCTTTCTCAAATATCAATCCAGTGATCCACTGCATTTGGTTTAGATACAAAGATGCAGATAGCTAAGTTTAAATCTGTGGAGCAATTTTCTCCACAGAACTGAAGTCTATGGAGTTATCCCTGACATTATTCACATGCTGTCTTACTGCTCCTGCAACAGCTAGCTAGGCATTAAGAAAAAGGAAAAAAAAAAAAAATGAAAAAGAGCTAAGCATCCCACCCAAGTGCTGAATCCTGAAAAAAAAGGGAGTTTTATTACTCAAAATAGTTTAATTGCTTTAGCATATTTTCTCATCTTAACTAACTTTACCACTTACATAAACTCTGAATGCCATATTCTTTAATATGCTTGGCTTTCTCTCCCCCAATTTTTTTTAATAGAAGAAGCAAATGCCCTAAACCACATTTCCAAACCTGTTGCATACAGTATAAGTGCATCATTATCCTGAAATGGCATTACAGAGGCACTAGACAGTCAGCCTTAACTTCTAGTTGCAGGACTTTGAAATACAGAAAAGCACAGGCAGAATGAACATGTTATTCCTAATACACAGCATGAAGAATTTGGGTGCTCCCCAATGTACTTAAAAAACACTCTTAGGCACAGAAGCATAATTCATAGATACAAACTGTGTGCACCCCCTCCAAATACAAGCTGTAATAAGTCTGAAAACTATGGTCATCCACGTCACAAACCTTTAAGGGGGGAGGTAAGGGAAAACAGCTTAACGTGCCTGCCTTCAAATTTAAAAACTCACAGATTTATCACTGTTTGTCAGTTCCTTTAATTCTCTTTACAAATTTATGTATACTCTGTATACCAACAGACCTTCTGAAATAATTTATTCCAGATCCTTATCACTCTTTCTATGCAGTTTTAAGTTGTCCATTTCTATTTCCCCATTTTTAAGATTACTCCTAATTTTTGATCTTGTACAGAGAAAATGATATGTTTTAGTAGATCATCTTCCCTAATCTTTACATATAAAAAAAATTTATCTTTGTTACTGCTTTTGCACTCTTTCCCAGACAATATCTTCCATGTGGGGCATGGTGACCAATACTATATACAGTATTCCAGATGGAGCCTAACACTCCTGTAACCCTATCGCCTCTTATTTTGTATTTTATCCCTCTGATACAACGTAGTAACTTACTTTCTTGCAGCTGTGCACAAGCCTCATGGTTTCAATGATTTTTCCACAATAACCTTCAAATCCTTTTCCTAGTCAGCGTGCTGAATGATTGTTCCATTGCAGCACACACTGTGTTTCCTTTGGTTTCTTGCTCCCAGACTAATTATTTTACATTTTTCCACAGTGAACCATGTTTGCCAGCTGTTGGCCCAGTCACCTAAACAGTTCTAAATCCTTTTATATCCGATTGTATCGTTCCTAATTCACTGCTCTGAATTTTACTACCAAGAAAAAGGTGGTGGTGAGGATAAATCTCTGTGCACAAATATACATTACTTATATGGGGGCCATATGCATGTGATCAGTATAATTTATCATATGGTTTTGCAATCTATCAGGCAGCTTTGCCCACCTCACTTGCATTTTTCCAATAATCCATCTCTGCTGGGACTACTTCGAACACTCCACACTTCTGAGCAGCTTCATACAGCTGCCATGAAAAAAACCTGCCACAAAACCCTCCTTTTATTTTCCCAAATGTAACCCTGCCACTTCAAATCACACTTACCTGAAGTTCAATATTCAGTCTGGAATAGTCAGTGATACTCTGTCTGGGATCTGTGACAGGTTCACGGCTTCTTCTTGTGAACCCTTGAAGACTGAGGTGGGAACTAGGTTCATCAAACATTCACAAACTCTACCTATTTAAGCATACAGCCAACAGCTGTTTCCAGATGCTAGTTGCAAGAAAACTAACAGAATTTAAACTAATAACACTGTGTGTTTTAAGACCATTTTTAGTAATACTTAATTTTAATTTTCCTTCCTAATTATACTACTGATGTAACGTTAAAGGATTCTCTGCTCATCTCACACCAACAGCAAGTCAGGACATTGAACAACTCAGTGTGCATATGTGGGAAGGGCAGATAAATCATATAAATTGCTAGCACTCCTACAGCCTCGTCTCTCTGTACACTTGCTCCTCCTCTAAAGAAAGTCCTAAATTGCCACTTCCTCATGAATTTTTAAACTCTGGAAGCTCGATGCAGAATTGTGCATCACATTAATGCAACAAGTATTTCCATTTCAAAGCTTGTGGAGTTACAACTCATAGTTCAAATGATGCTCTTTCACCTTCTACCTCAATGGGCAAGTCTACCCAACTCACCTAGCAGCTGAAAGCCTCCAGCATCACTATGTAATCACCCTTTTCTTCTAGTGTCAAAGATCAAAGCTGAAGCACCTGCTACTTACTCTTCAGGCTATTAAGTCAGGCAACATTTCCCAGTGCTACAGCACCCATTATTCTCCACGTTATCAGCTCAGAGAAAGTTTTGACAGAACTTGCAGGTTTTCATCATTTCTTCCATCCAACTTCCATTCTCTGCCTTTAATTCCTCTTTCATAAAACAATATCACTGTGGTACACTTTCAATTATCAAAGACACGTTTTAAAGAACCATTCTTGTGGCATTACAAGAAAATTATTTTAAAAGAACAAATACTAGTTAAATCTAAAACCTGATATAAACTTGTACTGATTTTCTGACAAAAACGGTGTGGGATATGAATTAGCTTTGAAGACTGCATGCATCAGTATTTGGCAACATGCTAGTTCTACCTACACTACAGAAATGCTGCAGAATAGTAATCTTCAACTACCAAATTAAATGTGCTCTGCTCTTTTTTTATAGAAATTCGAAATAGCATTCTGTGCTTACACAGACTGAAAAAAACTTAAGGTTTTTACTTTAATTACTACTTCTGGCTTCTGCCAGAAATCCATTAAGGCTACAGAATCTGAGCTGTCTGACTATAATTCTTGTCGATTGTCTGATATTTGATGAAGCAGTTTTCTCCTGCTTTTTTTAAATTTCAAGAAGGTTTTGGTTAGGGTTTTTTTAAACACAGGAAAACATGAGCCAACACTTCAATGTTTTATCAGAAACCACTAAGTATGTTATCTCCAAACAGAAAAAGTTCAACTACCCTTTATAACAGGGAACACCAGTGAACAGAGAAGTTGACTGGTTAAAATCTCCTTTTCACTCCCTCTCAGTTTACAAACTGCAAAGACCATTTCCTCTGACAGGGGCACTGAAGTGTTACATTACTGCAACTTTTTTAATTACTTATCATGTTAAATAAATGTGCAAGAATTCCCCAAAAGGAGTTGAAAGCCATACTGAGGCAGAAGCCTCACTAGAGAAAGCCAGATATAAATTCATTTCTCAGAAAATTAAGTATAAGGAAAGGAGGTAGAGTCAGTAATTTCTGGCCACTTCAGCAAACAAGGAGAAATGAGTTAGTCTGAGATTAGATTAAATTTCTCTTTGTATGTCAAACAATAGTTAAGCAAGGTACATCTGGGATGACAGACAGGTCATTAGGTCAAAGTCCCCAGAACGCTGTTCACAGATCACTGTCTACACACTCATGATAAATTCCCAGATCCAGCCTAAAAAGTGGGAACTCGGTTACATTAGACTTCTCCTGGCTTCAGTAGAGATGGGTGTCTCTCTCCTCACAGTATTCGGACACCTGAAATTTGATTTATCCTCTGATAAATCTATGTCTGACTTAACTCCTTCCTAACCAGATGTAGTAAGAAATGAGACACAGCACAAAAGTTGGCAATAATAATCATGTGTAGCCTACAGCTCACACAGATTCTATGAATGATTTGGGTTGGAAGGGACCTTAAAGATCATTCCAACCCCCTGGAATATCTCCAACTGCCTGGGAAAAGCAGGAAATCTTCGTTGAGAAAAATAAAAGTTCCAAGCACTATCACTTTCTTGCCATAACTCAGGAAAAAGACTAGACAACAGCTGATACTCAGGTCACAGCAACCACAGCAGTTGTAGCCCTGTGGGTAGGGAATAAAATGGGAATGCCTATTCGAAGCTGCTCCCACATTAAAAACTAGCTTTTCTTTTCGTTATGAAGCTGTAAATTGAAGATGCATCCTAGAAGCAAGGACTACTCAATTATGGATAAATTTGGTCAAAACCCAAAGGAATTATATCAGGAATTAATGTTGTCCTCTACTTTTCTAATCCCAAAGTTATGAAAACCACCTGAAAATCCTGCATTAACTCCTACACTCATTATCCAGAGAAAAACACAAAGTTTTGATTTTTCTGAGGTTTTTGTTTTTACCAGTATTTTTAAGGTCATATACATGCTACATTTTCTAAAAGTCTAAAATAAATATATATGAAAAACTGTACGTTGACCACTACAATTATTTTGTTTAAAATGAAATCGGTCATTTACTCTTTTGTAATTCGCATGCTTGATCATAAATATACCCTATCTGTGACTAAAAAGCTGCCTTCATTTTCATTATTGTACACTATTCATCTGGAAATCAGAGTAAATACAACTCTTTATCATGGCCATCGGCTGCAACTCCAAGCAATGTACTAGATGACTAAATGTTTCCTTTTTGACTGCATAGCTGGAAGTGTGAACGTGACCCACTGCACCACTGTAAAAACACATCTCAGCAGAATACGTAGATGATGATTGTCCTTCCAAACTTGAAGATGTCACTGGACTGACACAATTACAGCCTGCCATTGCACACAAAATCACTGGCCCTGGTGAGTGCTACTGCCCCAGGGACCTGGGCAATAAAAGGAAGAGAGACCCACTGACAGACGGGTGGTACCACTGCTCACTGTTCAACAGGGCTTACCCCTGTCTTAGCTGTAGTAGAAACCATGCAAACTGCAGATGCTGGCTTGCACCTTCACACTGTGATTTTGTAACTATGAACAAAGTAGCTGCAGAGATTTCAAGCTTCACATGTGACTGACTTTACAGATTTTTCAGGTTCAGCTACCGAGCGAGGGTGCTCCAATGGTATCTGCAAATGAGTGACAACATTTTGCTGTTACATCTATGTCACTATCAAAATAGAGGCATTTACACCTTATTTGGTAAGAAATCAACTGCTTTAGATACGATGCTGTTGAAGGCAAAAAAACTGGCTTTGAAACACCTCACTTAGCAGGACACTGGCTTCTACCAAGCCTCTCAAAGTATACCCAACTTCATCAAAGCATACTTACTACTTAAGTGTGCTTTCATTGGAGAACATGTATTAGGATGCACCATAATGATTATTGTGAACAGCAAATTTTGTTCACTTTTTAGCTCATCTTTGATGAAGACAATGCATTTTCAAATTTTAAAATCTGACTGACTGGGCTTAGTGCAGACAGCATGGCTTCCTCCGAAGTCCCAAGGGACAAAGCTAAGACTGACATGCTCATTGTGTTTAAATTCCTTTCTGTAGCCAATTAATGTTTTATAACGGGTGAAAAACTGGAGAGGAACAACTTCTTTGTTTAGCATATGTCACAAGCACATCTCTGTCTTAAAAACCAAAAACTCCACAAAGAACCAAAGAAGCACAGTTATGAAAAATGGGGGGGAGGGGGAATAAACCTCCATTCCACCTTCTGAAGAATTTCTAGCAAAAGGAGAAAAAGAAGAAAAATTTAACAATGGAGAGAAATAGAAAAATTAGGGACATATAGGATTGAAAAGGACCTCTAAGAAGATGAAGTCTAGACCTTTGCTTATCTTTTTAATGAACTACTTAGGTGCATCTGAAGAAAAAGTAAAAATGGACAACACAGGGTGAGTTTTTTACAAATGTTCAAAGCACAATTACCTTGTATGATTAAGCCTAGGGCTCCTGGGGACTTTATAACAAAAAAAAAAATCATCTGAGTCATTATAGGACTTGCACTCTCTCTAGTTGCTTTGATCAGCACCCACATAGTTATCACATACACTTACATTTTCAGCATTCAGCACTTCATTTAAATGACTAAAAGAGACCAACTATTCCTGCAGATTTGTGCTTTCAGAAAATCTAGAAAAATGAAAGATAATTGCTTATGCTTATATTTGGAGACTTTCTTCACAGTCATAGGAGACAGAAATGACTGCTATAGAGTTTCTGCATTATCTGTGGAAAAAGTGCTTTGACTCTGCAACAAATTGCTACTTAAAATGTAATAAACATTTCACTATTGAACACATTAACAAGCCATGACACTATAGCTTTCAAACTTTATTTCAAATAACTTTATCTGGAGGAATAAACAATACTTTACAAACTCTAATGATATCAGTACTTGAAAATAAATCTCAGATAACCCTCACAATATATGATGTAAGAAGCAAATAGGGTAAAGGAAACATGCTGAGGAAGAAAAAAATATCAGCTACCGAAAGTGGTATCAGGGGATATTTTCAGAAAGAGAGGTACTACATTAAAGCCTCTTTGCATCTACATACAACTTATGACACTGCTAGGGACTGAGATGTTTAAAAGCAAATGGTAAGATGTATATTGAAAATTTGTTGGCATCAAGGAGCAATGTTTAAATGCTGAATTAACTCAATTAACAGAGTACTCAAGGGCTCAATGTACAACGCAAGTGGTAGCTGGACAATTTGAAGTGCACAGCCAAAGCTTTTTTCACACTGGCAGCTACCACCCACCAACAAATCAGGGTAAGTACAGGTATGTTTGTAGTCCTGAATTTGAAGGGTAGGATGCTGGTGGTATGGAGTAGCAAGTCACTGCTGCAGATTCCCACAGAGCAGTAGAAAACCAGAAACTCCTCCTAAGGCCACTGGTATCTGAGTTTCCATTGGTATGAACTTTGGGAACCCTTCATGGAGTGGAGTATATAAGACACCGGCAGGTCATTACTTGAGTATTTTAATACAGCAAAAAGGAAAGCAAACATTTCTCATACACTGCGACAAAGGAAATTTCACTCTGTAACAAGAAAGGTAACAGCAGACCTTTTCTGATAGATGCGACCCCAAGCACAAGTGCTGAGAATGTTAGAATCAATTTTGCTGAGTTTTGCATATAGTATATTGAGAGTGGACATACAACGTGTCAGACAGCTACTCCCAGCTTTTCTGTACAGGAGAGATTCTGCCGCATCTTCAGTCATATATTACGTTTGTCTAAGAACAGTTTATTAAATTGTTGTGCAACCAACACAGAAAGCCATAAATCTTATTTTAGCAAAGAGTTAAGTCTTCAATGACAGTTACAATGCACAAAGTCTGAAATAAGAAAGCACAATCTGGAAATATATTTGAAGCTAATCCCTTCACTGAGCATCTGTTAGCTAGAAGAGCTGAGATCCTGCCTCAAAAGGTGGACCGCTCTGGGAAGACAAGATCAAAGTCCCTTTTGTCCCAATTACACCTGATGGCTATCACGACACTATACTGTGTGCAAGCAAAACTTCAAAGCAGTCTTAAGGGCTCTTACTCTTTTTTTCTAACAAATTTAACAAAACTCATTGTGTTAGCAGTTTTGATTACCTCTGGATTTCTCTGAGAATACAAATGAAACAGTTTCAAGTTACACATCATCTGCACAATCCTTCACAATGCCCAGACCCTGCAATATGCTGATTTTTTTCTTGATCCATCTTCCTGCTTAGCAAATAAAGGGACCTACTCTGTCATCTGACTTCTCCAAGCTGGGTTTCTAAAGCTTTATCTCAACTTCCTTATTACAGAACATATTATCTGTGTAATTAATATTTACAAATCTCAGAATTCAACACACATTGCTGGGTTTTTGAACAGAGCACACAGAGGTGAAGAGCCTCAATTTCCCTTTTTAGCTGCAAACATTCAAACTAACAAACTCAACACTTATTTCCTGGATTGGCAAAGTAGACAAGCCGAAATGCGAAGAATTGAATTTCAAAATACTACTTGATTTTATTTCTTTAACATGAAAGCAAGAATATATAGAGTTCCAACATAATAATCTTATAGAAAGGTACCCACGATGTTCAAAGTGAAACAGATATTTAAATTATTAGTAGAAAAGGAGCTAGAGAGAAAATTGGGGGGGGGGAATGATAAAAAACCTTGAAAAGTAGTGGGATAAGAAGAAAACAGCACATGTTAAACAGCAGCATAGCTTAATCAGCACTAGAAAAGCATATCACACGAATATTTCAAATATAAATAGATAGACTGAAAATATAAGACTGAAATAATGTTTGGTAACAACAATTCACTTATCTTTCATTTATCACAAAATAATTTAGGAAAATCTTTTCTGAATACAAAATGTTTCTGTTGCTAAATGATTCAAGTTTTTGTGGCTTCCTTGTGAAGCACTGCTCCCTTCCACTTTGAGAGGAAGTTAAAGTTGAACCCACCTGAGGCCAGTTCACTGTCGTTTACTATAAATGAGCTGAAATTTCTGGTAATTCCAAGTGGGAAGTAATTTCTGATAACTATGGAAAAGTTGCTGCACCTTTTTTTGTCCTACTAGAAAAACAGGAACATACTGTGTTGGGATACTAAGGAGAGTCCCCTTTACTCAAGAGAAAGGAAAAGAAATTTATATGTATCTGTTATATTGAACACAGAATCTCTTTTTATATGTTTTATATGTGAAATATTATTTGAAGAATGAAAATCCATTTTTCTGGATTTAGTTTCCATTACTAACATTACAAAAAAGCCAGAATGTTTTACCAGTTTCTATGGGCCCAGTCACCAACTGTGAATTACTCTCCAAATGACTAACTAAAATCTGAATTATTTTTAAAACACCTATCAAACCAGCATAATATCCTGCCCAAAATATTAATTTAAAAAAAAATTCAAGTAAGATTAAACTTCACACACAGTGGCACAGTAAAGAAGGCATTTCTTGCAAACAAGAGCTTGATTTTGAGCAGCACACTTCCACGGGCCCTGTGGAAATGTGGAAACCTGCCTGTGCAGGTGAACAGTGAGAGCTCACCCCACCTTTCCTGTGCCAGTGGTTTCAGTTGTGGCTGGACAGGAGATTTTGCAAGCACTGCAGGCCCTGCTTTGATCATTCTCTTCTCCTGTGAGAAGAAACTGATCCAAGTCTACCAGCGGTTCACAGAAGATGCAAGTAAACACTGCATATCAGAAACACTGTAATGTATTTTTTCTGTTTTATTAATTCCATTCCTCCCAAACAATTAGTTGACCAGTAGGCTCTCTCATTTATAGCTGAAGGTCTCATGACATTTGCAGTTTCTCCTAAATTTGTGAACAGGTATATAAGAAGTTTTTCTTGTAACATCCCAAGGCAGAATGTTTTGTTTATCAAACAAGGCAGGAAAACCCCTCAGGGACTGACTGAGCCAGGCTTTAATCCTGTTAGTAAGAGATACTGTAAGAAGTAAAAAGGTCCATCATCTTGCACACTTACTTATCTTAAGGCTTTCCAAATCCTGGATCAGTTAGGCAGGAGAACAGGCAATGGGGATGGGCAGAAGCATGAGGCTAACTGCCTGAGGTGAGGAAAAGGCGCTCTGTGATGAAAAGAGCTCGGGAGAAGAGAAGCCAGAGAAGCAGCACACCTCACAGGCACAGTGCCTCCCCTGAATGAACTCAACACATTGTTAAAAAATCTCCTGCAAGCGGAAAAAAAACCCCTAAAAAATTAGTTCTGATGGACACATACCAGTGTCCCTGCCTCTGAAGAATACAGGAATCTAAGTTAAGTATGAGTGAAGAATAGCAGCTATTTTTCACTAGAAAAGGAAAACTGACGGCAGATAAAGACCCAGGTTGGAAAATTAAAAAATAAAAATAAAAATCAGACTCATGTGCCTGACAGACACCACTGTGTTTCCTTGCAAGTATCAAAAAATACAGTGTTTCAAATAAAGAACTCCAAGCAATTCACATCCCTTCCTCCCTTCCTTGCAAATAATTTTGTACCTGAAATTGTTAGGACTATTTTCACACACTACCACTTTTTTTTTATTAAAATGTGCTCTAGCAGAGTAAAAACTTACTAAACTACAAAACCTGGCAACTAATCACACTGCATATGCAGCGTATTCTTTTGTAAAACAGAGAAAAAATACTCTGTTTGTCATCAACAGTACAATGAATTTCCACACTGATCAACAAGTTCCCACCTTCAATATTGAAAGATGGCTTTCTGAATGTTTGATAGGAAGCATTTAACTTAAATATTAAAGTGTAAACTTGACATTGCATTAGTTTGAAAAAGAAAGTGTATCGACTTCAATGATGTGGTACACTTCGAGAAATTTAAAATCTCTAAGAATTGGGACAAAATACACCTCACCACAGCAGAAGCCATTTCATAATTCGACATTTCGGAACAACAGCTTGTAAGAAGTGGATGCAAACTTCCTACAAACATAGCATCTCACTTAAAATGAACCAAAAAAGGACACTGGTTAAAGTCAGTTTCTTTAAGTAGATTTGTGATTTAGTTTATCTTAGCAGGAGTCATCTAAAGACCTGAAGTCAACTGTGTAAGCCCACACAACTGGCTCTCTAAAGACCAGTTTCAGTACAGGAAAAAAATATTGAGCTGTCTTTATAATTCACTCGAATTACTAATGGGATATTGTAGCTTCCATTATTTTCAGTACCCTACAGCAACATAGTTACTTTCAAAGGAAGTTTACTTAATTATTCTGAGTTACATGGCAAGTTAAAAACATACAAGATCCCTCCCTTACCAGTATTTTTTTAAAGACATCAAAGCACATTTTCAAATATACACACTTTATTTTTGCACAGAGGGAAAGAAGCTGCATGTCACAGATAGTCTCCGTTTTCTCAGAAGCATCACTCTCCAGTGCAGTCCCATCCACTGGTGGACAAACTAAAACAACAGCATTTGTTTTAGGACAATGAAGGTGTGTGAGATTTCTTTCTGTGGCTGAGACAAGGAGAACTAGTTTTAATCTACAATATAAAATATCCAAAATGCAGGCTATAAAAGCCTTTTACTCAGACTAACATTTATGTCTGTATCATGTTTTATTTTAAAATAAAATTGTGTCAGTGAAGTCCTTTGATCCTTCTGTTATTATCAGTTAAACTTTTGGGCTGATGCCTTGCATACATTTCAGGCATGTTATGACTACTGTGCTGTTTAACTACACAGGGATTATATGGGAATCATTACAGGAAGTATGATCTTTAAAGGAAAAGCAAAAACTCAATCACCTTTGTAGAACTGATTTTTAAGGCTCAGGTAGATTTCTTTTTAGACAACTTTCAACATACTGATCTTGACTTAGATTCACAGAAATGATCTGGCAAAACAAACTTTAATAAAAGTTTTTATAAAAAAAAGTTTATATAAAAATAATTAAAAAGCTTTAAATAAAAGTTTAATAAAAGTTAGTCAAGACTGAGGTTAGTGTGGACTTTTGTATCAAACCAAACATTTATGAAACACAACTAAAAGGAATGTCAACATACAGATAAATTAAATATTTAAAATTTCAGCTTATAGTCACAAGTGCGTTAGTAAATAATTGTTTTGTTTATGATGGAATAGCAGATGCAACACACTATTTAAAGAAATACGTATTCTGATTTCACAGCCTGTTGATGGTTCAGTTTATGCTACTAGGTTGTAAAAAAATTAGTGGAAGGAACATGAATGCTATATATCACCTTTAAGACAATGTTAACCTAAATGTCATCTGTAACAAAAAAAGAAGCAATAATAAAAAATGAGAAGTGCATTTAAATTCACCAATAACAAGGCTCCTCAAAACCAACTTGTATACTACAGTCCCAAATTATGGGGGATTAGTTTATTGTAAATTTTTTTTGCAACCGTTGGTCAGTTACTCCATCCATTGCATTAACATATTGTAAGAATGACGGGATTATGTAAAAAGAACCCTTGGCCCCAGCTAGAGATTAAGTAGTCATGTCACACTCTTTTTATTCTGCCACCTTGAAAACTATTTCAAAGCCATTCTAAATCCATGCTAGGGTTTTAAATACAGAGTGCTTTCAAAAGCCATCTGCAAAAGAAAGCATGCTAGAAATAAGCCAGCTAGCTATTTTAAAAATTTCTGTGATTATTAATCTTTAGACACTCACAAAAGGCTTCAGAAAAGCTCAACTCTAACAGCTATTTACAAATGTAATTAAAAAACCATAATCAGTACTTAATCTAAAGTCATAAGCACGAATCCAATTTGATAGCTGAAAAAAGTAAAATATCAGTTAACAATGTTCACCTGTTCTGAGCTTCATAGTTATCAGTATTTAAATCTTTATTAGAGGCTACTCCATGCCTGAAACTATACAATAGCAGAATCAGTGCCCATAACCTTGTTCAATACTAATTAATTGGAAAGCAATCCTAGAAGTAAGAGAAGCCTTGCAACTTAACCTAACCTTCCCTGAATAGACAGGAAACAAAAGGTAGATCTTCAGAGTTAGCAAGAAAGGAATTATGCTAAAGATATTTCAAACAAGAACAGTATGTGACTGACAGGAAAAACATTGCAGCTTATTCATCATTTTTTCTTTGTAATTTTGGATTTTAATAAAATGAACCGCTACATAGCTTATCTCCAGCAGAGCTCAGAAAATCAGTGTTACTTTATGGTTTCCACTGCACTAGTACATGAATGCAACTCACGGGTGGGAGTTACCTAAGACTTACTGCCAAGCAGTCGTCCTCTTCTATTATCAATCTGCAAGAGCCATTTTTCACACATCCTAAGGCACAGAAATCAGTAGTCCAATCAAAGATTAACAACTGTATTTTTCTTCAAACCAAAGACCCCAGAACAAACCTGCAATATGCCATTTCTTGACGGACCACCTCAAGAATTACTTTCTAGATAACTACACTAGCAAAATTACGCTATAATCAGAACACACAAAATCACTTTCTCCATCATCTGACTCAAAACCACAAACTTCCTCATTGATTTCTACTGCAGACATCAACCTCCTCCCTTCACCAAATCAGCCTCTGATACACTCCTGCTCTAAGGTCAGCTTCCTGGGCACCACAATAGACAAAATACAACACCTTGCTACCACAAGCAAAGAGCCTACAGTCCAACACACTTGGCAACATAAAACCATCATTTCTGCTCTGAGTACACCCACTCATTATATCTAACCAGAATGAGGATAAGCTTTGTCCAACAAAAATACTCCCAGCAGGAAAAGATCTTGTCTTCAAACAGGACACAGATATTGCATAGTAACCTCCTGCTGTCCAAGAAGATTTCTGCCTCACGTCCTTCCTGCAAATGTGTCCCTACCTGTCAAACTGACCCATGGTGGAAACAATACAGGGCAAAAAGCATCAGAGAACAACTAATACATACTTGGAGAAGGGTGTATAATGGAAGGTATGTTTTCCAAACCTCGTTCTCACAACTTCTTCAGCCTTACCTAACTCATTATTGGTAGTGGTTTGTGGAATGGAGCAAGATCTTGCAAGAATTAACCATCCTTGTCACTGTTTCCACAATAATCACTATAAATGCCTCTCAATACAGATTCATAGTTTGTGTTTCCTATATGAGTACACACCAGATGTAAAAAATTATTCCATGGAGACCATAAAACCACTAACCAATGCCGAGCAGAATGAACTCACACAAATGAAAACAGAAACAGCCAGTTGCCAGCAGACCACTTCTTAAAACAAAAAACCCAAACCAGAAACCCTCCGTCTCTGACCTTTCTGTCTTGACCTTCAAATAAGACTTACAAAATATTTCCAGAAAGTGAGCTTGTAGACTAAAATTTATAATTTAACTACACACTAAATAGAACAATGTTGATATCAACACTGGTCTTATGACTCTTACAGTCCTCCACACACCTACGGTTGTGTTAACCATAGGTGTAACTCACTGCTTGCTTCTCTGTTCAAAGCTGGCCAATAACACTCTCCCTGTCAACATATCCCTCTGCCCTGAAGGGGCACCCTTTTATCTTAATTTGTCTAACTGATATTTTAATGTTACATTCAGGGCAACTGCTTTTTTTTCATCAGATCTGAGGAATGCCCTGTGTGATCAAGATGTCACATGAAAAAGTGGAAAAAATATGGCTATACCATCAGCTAATGCACCTATAAGGACCCACTATCATAGGCAAATGATATTTAGGTGGAAAAATGGTAAAATCCTCTCATCCTTCTGCACTTGTCCACAGAAAAACTGACTGTCAATTGTGTTAACCATGGAAGATGAAAACATCACTGTAATGAAGAATCTGTTTATTCCTGGCACAGAACACGCTCCTCTGCTCATGAGATAAAAGTAGTCCTAAAGATAATTAAATCCGTCTACAGTCAGAATGAAAAAGCAACAAGGCTCACAAAAGTCTTCTTTTAGTGTAGAAGGCCTAATCTACAACTTTTGCCTTAGGAACAAGGAGAATCAACAACCTAACAGAGCTGGTCCCATGTCTTTAACTGGAAGAACCAAATGAAAGAGTAGGGACCAAACACAGCTAACAACAGAACAAAGGATTTGTAAGTATAGTATTTAACAACTGGAGTCTGTCTTCTCATTTAACACTTAGATTCTCTTATGCAAGGATCTGATCATAGCCTGAAATTGCCTTTTGTCTAAACCAGTATAATAACACATGGAAAATACAGGTTTGTAGTGTAATGCTTCAATGAAAAGCATTTAGCTGCCAAAACTAGAAACAGAATGCAATTATCATAACAAAGTATTCTTGAAAGAGAAATATGGGGTTTAATAGACTGGTTACTCTTTGGAGATATAAATCATATCCCAAAAGGCAGCAAAGATACATAACAAACTAAAAGGTATTCTTAATTATACCTTAATGTGAAGTGGCCTTTGTTCCTAAACACCATTTTTACCACACAATTATTTTCATATCAATAATGTAGTAACATTTTTGACAAAGCAGGATAGATGGACAAGGTACAAAGCGATAAAAAGCTACATATAATGGCTGTTCTGTAAGCAAAGGTCAAGTTGGAAAAGTCTCAGAGTTCGAGATGCCTCTCTCAGTACTATCTGCAATGTCAGCTGCAGTCAGTAGCAAGCTACTCCCTGCAGCCCACTTGGTGAGGTCTGTCCCATATAGGCAAGGTGGACACTTCTCCTCTGTCACTATCGAATTATCATGTCCCTCCACTCTTTTTTAGTTAAATGCTTGAGCTACTTTTTGTTTATTGTACCTTCAAATATCAAGGCATACTGATGATGCATAAAGTACCTTTCTGCCACTAACCTTGACTAATTCAATCCACAGCTCAGTCCCAACCTCTGATGACCACTCTTGGATGCCTACCCATCTTCTTACAGGTGAAACGACTCAGATCCAGCTCCTTTTTATATGAATTCTACTCTGTACCTCATTCTTTGCACTGTTGTTATCAATCTCATTGTTGAAATTTTCAAACAAGGAGTCATCCTCTAGATCCACCTTTCATGAAATGCAACTACCTTTGCTACTTCGTTTTTTCTTTCTACATAGATACATGTTAGAGAGGACTTTATCCTTTAAGATTCAGAGCTGTCTAACTTCCCTCTAGGAAAATGACAGCTAAGATCATGAATTGTGCTCAAAGTTTTGTGTAGTGTCATCTTCTCAACTGCTCAGCATTTTGGCTTTTTTTTTTTTAAAAAAAAAAAAATCACAATTAATTCAAGCTTTGCCCTCAATTTCTAGTAACTGGACTACTTCACTTTTCTATTCACTACATTTTATACTGTAACTGTTTTTTATCCTTCCAGGGACACTATTTTCAAACAGTCCACTTTGTTGAACATTAAAGCCACAAAATCAAGGACTCAGAAAACGGCCCTAATTATAACTCATAACTCCTACTTATGACCCATAACTTCAGTCATAACCTAGCCTTCCTTCTTATGTATATAATGCAGTGATATTACCCTAAAAGTTCTTTCTATTGTTTCAGCACCCTAAAATACACAAAACCCCTCCAGGTTCTGTTACACAGCACCACCTTTACTCTGTCACTACACTTCTCACCATACCATGTGCCTCCGCCGTTTGAGCTGAGGAAGTAATTGGCAGATTCAATAGGATCTTCCCTTGATTGACTGAGGGGAATAAAACCCCACACCTCATATTTTACAGACAGCAAGGAAATGTACCAAGACCAGACTTCCCAGAACCCAGACTTGGCAGAGACTGTCCTGCCCCAGTTACTGCTCCATCCCCACTGCCCAGTCCCTCAGCTGTTCAGTTTCCCCTTTGCTAATCCCTTTGCCAACCCTGCAGCTACCATCTCAGCAGCTGGTTTTAAGCTTCCATCTCCTGATCCAAGTCTGTCCCATTCCTGTCTCCTGCACCTAAGACACTTCCCTGAAAGCACCTGTACCCTCCATTTCATCTTCACTGAACAGTTTCAGAAAAATACAGCCTAAGGCTGACTCCTGGCATAGAGAATTTCTGAGTGAGCAGTAATGTTTTGACACTTGTGAACAAATGTAAACAGGCTTGTAAAGAAAAAGGTTGAGTAACCTTATCTATCAGCAAAACTACTGGAGTTACCTGGAAACTGTAAGCATCTGCAACTTCAGAAGCCCATTAACTTTTATGTTGCCCCATACACATATACGTGTGTATAAGCACACATATATGTGCATATACGTATCTGTGTGCATGTAGATACATAAATAGAATTTCACAATTTATCTGTCCTCTGTTCAAGCTAAGTATTTATTGGCAAAAAATATCAAGTAGTTAACCACACTGTATCAGAACACTAGGGTTTAATCATGGAGGCAGTAAAAGCACATCTCATTCCCATTTCTGTTGGATGTGATATAAAGCAAAATCATTCTATCACCAGTAAATAGTTATCAGCAGATGAAGATACAATGCCTTCACAAACTAACTTGCTTCAGCAAAACACGCATTTGTGGGGAAACACTTCTTTATAGTGGAGAGGTGCAAACATTACGGTGAGTATTTCAAGACATGGACATGTCAACACATGACATAAGTGGCTGTAACAACCTCCTTCATGGATTCCCAAAGAGCACTGTAAGTATAATGATTTTAAAGTCTATACAACACTGTCTGTCTTAGCTACCTTACTTGATTAGTTGATAATACAACTATTGCTAACAGCTGCTTTACAAAATAATTTCAAGGGTTTATGACAAAACCCTTGAAAGACTGTGCCTTTCACAAATATTTGCTTGCCCTCACTGTTTCTTGGACTGCTGCTGCGCACACAGACAGAAGGCCAGTTCAGAAACATCAATGATAAAGAGGCAGCTTCAAAGACAAGCGAAACACCAGGTGTTTCCTAGGTCCAAATAAGTTTATTTGTAAAACGCAGGATGCTGAAAATAAGCATGATTTCTACTCTTGTCTCTGAGAGGAGTGTCTGTTTTGGGAGACCAAAAGTAGTCTGTGGTCACTCTAGTTTTGAAAAATGAAGGCTCTATCCCAAAAGGGTGTCTAAAATACAACTTTTGCAGCAATACATAATATGCAATGGCTCATCACTGCCACAGGGTGTCACAAGTTTAATAATGTTTAACAGAATTCAAAATGTTGCAAGTGAAGATGACAGGGAGAGTCCAATTACAGCTTAACACAGGCTATTACCATAGTTAACTCATCAACAGCAGCTGTGAAATTTGTTATAAATTTTAATGAATCACAGAATCAAATGATCAACAACACCTACAAGCAGGTCTGGGAGGCAGTGAAATTACCACATTTTGCAATATGTAACCCCACTTGAATCAGTTACTTCTGCTAAAATACTCTAAATGTCTTGCTCCTAACTGAGCTTTTGCTCCTAATGAGTCTGGAAAATGATACCATTAAAAATAAAGACATGCTTCTTCAGAATAACCACCATTTCTTACTTCCAAAGGTCAAAAGTAAATAAATAACTGATACACTCCACAAATTATTAATACTTTTGACAGTTATGTTACTTTAGCAAAGCAATCATCATTGGTTTCAATACTTGCCCTTTCTTGGACTGGATACATTTCATTTGGTGATACAGCAGCATGAAAATACTTGGGGGGGGGAGGAGGGGATAGAAGGAGATGAAGTGGACTCAGAAGGGTGAATTTTAATTCTTGGAAGAAAAAACCCACATATCCAGTTTGAGATTTTCATATATATGTGTGTGTATACATACAGACACACACACACACACACACGCACTACTACCAGAATCACAGAATGGTATGGATTGGAAGGGACCTTAAAGATCATCTAGTTCCAACCCCACTGCCACAGTGCATGTGTACTGCATTTTACATATGTGTGTGTATATATATACACACACACACATAAAGAGAGAGGGGGAACATTCAAAACAGGGTATCATTTTATCAGTCTAATATTTGAAGGAATAGTATGATTCACCTGAATTTGAAATTATTATAATTTTTCAATTTTCTTGTGAATGTGGTCCCAACTCGATGCCAACCCTACACCTCATTTCTCTAAGCAATTCAGCAGGACCATTTGCCCATGTCAAGCTTCACCAATTCTAATGCTTGTGTGCAATCACAGCTCCCTATATTTTCTTTTAGAGAAGGATTTAAATGTCAAAGAGGCTGAAAATGGATATTAAATTCTTCTGTTTTCACTCAATAATTTATTCTGTACTTAGCTCTGTAAATATTGGTGTTTGATGATGATAATTTAGTTGAGAAGCGTTGAGGGCAGCAGTTTATAGGAATACCACACACTTTGCCAGGTTTCCATTTCTACTTTTTGATACAAAGGCAGCCTACTGCTACAGATTGTGATGAGAACATAAGACTTTATTAGACTCAGGAATACAGGAAGGGTACTCAGTAGATCACAGCAGATCAGAACATTTAAACACATGAAAAACTTAAGAAACACTTAAACCTGTGCTCAGCTTTACAGACATACTTACGGTGTTAGTTTAACCAGAATTTAAGCAAACAGGGATTAAGCATAATTTGAATCAGATCTCTTTCAAAAAAGTCTTTTAGCCTGCTTTCTTAGCTGAGTTATTTTACCACATTTGAAAATTAAGTATAAAAATGATGAGCTGTGTATACACACAGATTGGTGTCTAAATGACACAGCCCAGAGAAATTCCTAGGTCATTTTTGCATTTTCCCCATATTCTGCATTCCAAGGTTAGGTCAGGGAGCATGATTTCCAGACTCAACTTTCTGCTTTTTTATATTTGATCTTCAAAGTAACTGTAAGACATTTTCATTTTGTCCCACCTGCCTTCTCTCACTTTTTGCTATCTAGTCTCTACTCAATTTTTCTCTTTAGTAAACCAGGTAAAGCTACTATAAATCAGAAAATTCAGATGAAGTCAGTGGATTTATCCTGATTACAGATCAGAGAATCTATTTAATTTTTAGTAATGTAATGCATAAAAAAAAATTACAAGCCTGACTGACTTTGAAGTAGTACTCTGAGACTACTAAGCACCAGCCTTAGCTACAACATACACATTTGGAGAAGCAGTGATGCTTTTATTTTAATATACATACACACACATACATAGATAAACACTATTAAGGGAAGAAAGAAAAATAATCCTAATAGTCTTAAAAAATGAACACATAGTAAATTAATTGTGGGTTTTTAAATAAATACTGTAAGCCACTGTTTGAATTAATGAGGGTTTTTTTCACTTATATATTCCATGGTTAAACTATTCAATTGCTTCTAAATTACAAACCTGTTTCTTCATTGATGACAAAAATATGGAGGGAAGAAATGGTAAGATTTTTCATAGCTGTCTGCCATAGGTTTTTGCTGCTCTATGAGAGCTTTCTGCTGACGAGGTGAGCTATTTCACTCTGAAAGTTACAACTAAATTCTCTTTCCTTAGTGCAGTTTTGAACAAGCCAGTGATATGATCAGACTTGTGTCACTAAGCTTTTCTTATAGAAAACATGAGGTTTTTTTTTTTTTTTTAAACAGATTTAGGACAAGTATTACACATTCAGTGAACAAGAAAAACACTTGTTACCATGCAGTAAAAAAATCGTCTACCCTTCACCATTAGGACTAAGAAAAGTAACACAGTGAAAAGCTCCCTGAAAGCTGAGAATATGTACCAAGGCTATGTGAAACACAGACAGACTTCACGTGTCAGAGAGGCTGCCTCTGTCTTTTTTGCTTTAGTTCTGCAGGGGTGGTTGGAAAATCATGACAGGAAAATTCTGTAACAAAACCTGTTTGCAGCATGGTCAGAAGAGAATAGATTCTCTCTCCCCCAACAATAAATCCTCTCTTCCCCCAAATCATAACCCTAATCAAAATATTGGACTGACAGCTTTCACAAAGAAGGAAGAACAGATGCACAATAATGGATTTCTAATCTCCTAGGAAGCACAACACAACTGAAGAAAGCCAAAAATAGAAAGTCAGACCATCAAGGTATCACCAGAGATGGTTATTGTTCACATTTACAGCAATCTTTCCCCAGATTCTGTAAAGGACTGAAGTTAATGGAACACAAGCAATGGCCTATTAAATTAAAAATAACTAAGTGAGAAACGTTTAGTGACTTGCATGGCCAATATAAAAGCATAATTTGGTGAAACTTATTTTTCTTCCCTCAAATTTAGACTTCATAGAGATAGTTTATTTTTTATAATGTTTATAAATTTGTCTCAACTTTGAGGCTCTAATTTTTGACGCTCATCAAAAAGCTTCTATAGCATGAACCACCTCCAGGCAGACATAGGAAGGCATATATTGGCCTTTTATTCTTTTCTTCTCTGCCACTTTTCCATGAAGATGAGGAGAATGCAATTACACCATTTTCTAATTAACATTATGGCATCTAAAGCTTTTAATAATCAAGCTGATACAGGAATGCTCAGAGAAAGGAAATAATTGCAACATCTACAGTGCATGATAAACAGTAATATGATCATAAGTTCTTACTTCAAATCAGCAGAAAAGCTTTGGCATTCACTTAAAAAGAAAGTATAATAAATTGAAGAGCCTGCTCACTCCATTAGTTCATCTAAACAAAATATGTTAAATTAAGATTGTGTATTAACTGTTCTTCTGAATTCAACATTTATTTCAAACTGGAACAACATCCATGGACCAGCAAAAATAATGCAATAATTGTTTACATGATATTTTAATAGAGAAAGCCGAGGTATTAACAGTCTTTTGTGACAGTAAGGATTTAGTGCAGTTCCTTTTAAGAACTTTTTTTTTTTTGCTAAAATAAAGGCATAAATAAGAAATCCCTCACAAATAAACCACTGAAGAGATTTCAGCTCCCCACCCCAAGCATTCTTGCTCTCGAGTCAGACAGCATTTTACAGGGAAGATACAGAGCTTCTCTTTGAGTAAAAAGGAAAGAATGCCAATAATTAGCCACCCAGGAGGCATTTGTTTCACAATATTTTTGTTACTCCATGGCTTCCATTGTGATAGGATTTGTGAAGTCTTACAAGCAGGCTTGGAATATAGCTTCTAATTCAACAATGCTGTCTTGCCATAAGTAACCCTCATTTGTTTGTCAGAAATCATTAAGGTTGTTACGTTTTCCTCGACACTTTCAATGGCCACAGAAAAGCTAGGACTTTATTTGTGGTACACTCCAGAAATTTGATCTAAAAACAACAGCAATTATATAATGCTGCTCTCACTTCCATTAAAAGGGACAAAATCTGTTATTGTTTTAAAAAGCAGAATACTTATGGTCTACTTAATACTGGCTAATTCTAAAAGCTGATTTTTAAAAAGACCTAAATATCATAACATCAGATGCAAAAATCTCATGAGAACTCACCAAGATTCTATGCAAAGACACTGGAAAATACAAAGTACAGAACTACAAGAATAGGTGAAATGACAGAGATGAATAGAGGGACTTTCTTTCTGGACCAATGAGAAAAAAATTTTCTCATAACCAATACAAATAAAAGGTTATGTGAAAGGACTATTATCAGTATGTTTTTACTGTATTCAGGGTCACAGTCTAGTAACAGAAAACACTGACATCAAAGCATGAGAAAGCCAAGTTATAGCCTACTGAAAAAAACATGCCACAATTTTCATACAAAAGTCTATGGTTCTAAAACAGGACAGGATTTTAATTTAAACAAAGAAAACCTAGCCCTTTTGTTAGCATTCTCAACAGGAAAGGTAGAGACGGAGCAGGTAAGACAACCACACTGATCTACCCTAAATTAAGGTAGGTGCTTCCTCCATGGCAGGCATATTACTGGGGCAATGCAAAAATGCCATGGGAAGTTCCTTGCCTTTTTTCTCAGCAGGTTTTGATGTGGAAGCATCAACAGATATAAACATATATGTGTATGTGTGTGCATATATATATTTAAGTTTATTGATTTTGCTGAATTGTCTATATAGTACTCAAACACTTTAGTATGTGATTGTTCAGAAATAAATCACATCTTGGTTTTGCACAATTTCACTTCAAATCTCTAATTTTATCAAAAAATTGCAACACATTTTGGAAGAATCCTTCACATAACCCAAAAATCTCATTTATATTTGCCAGATAGTTTAAAAAAATGATTATCTGCCCCAGAACAAGCATTTTGATTTTTTTTGAAATCAGTACACTTAAGAAAAACTAAACTATATTTCAGCTGTAAAACTCCATACCTAGAACTTTAAGGGGATCAAATGCATACTCACTCAAATAAACTTTTACTGTACTTTCTCTACTACTTAATCTGTAATGCAAATGCACCCCTAGCATTACAGAAAAGGGGATAAAGTGAAACCAAAACCCACATGAGATTATCTTAACAAAAATTTGAATTTAATCAGTAAACGTTAAATTTTACTCATCAAATCCAAACTATCTGAAGCGATAAAAATAAGTTACTACTGAGTCGCAATCAGTAAGTCAACCACACTTCCGCAACTCCTGCTAGTCTCCTCAAGTACACACCTTCCGTTCCTGGGCCTAAAACAATTAAGGCTTCTCTTGCAAAAAATAACTTAATTCCTTACACTGGGCCAGGGACTGCAGTCTCCATTTACTTGATGTGACCACCTAAGCAGGTCTGATTTACATCATCAGATCATCATCATCTTTTGGAGGGAACCGACTTGCTATGACGATTGCAGCCACTGACCTAACTGCACTCGGAAAGTACCATTTAGAACAAAAGTCATTATCATTTGGAACAAGAGTACTTTAAAGAACACAAATCTGTCTTCCGTCATTTCCAGATGATAACATTCCCATGCATTCTCAAATAAAGATGTTATTACACTTTAAACAAAGGTAAGGCTTTGACATCCATCAAATTAATGACTCAAAAAAACCAGACCACCAGAAAGAGATAAAGAACTCCAGAACTGATATAGACTCTAGGGAAAGAACAAATAGAAAGAAATATTCTCCTATCTATAAATCTAATGTAATTACAGTTAAATATTTGAAAAAGGATAATTCATTCATCATTCTAGTTTTAATCTATATATGCTTCTTCCAATCATTATCAAAAAAATCTTTATAACCACACATCTAGATTAATCTTAATTTTTTTTTAAAAAAATACCAACATGAACTTAAGGCTCTAAGCAAAGTTACAATTCTGCACACAGTGAGTCCAATTCTCCCTTCACCTTAAGGCATCTTCCCAGTTCTCAACAATTAGCAGCAACGCAACAGGGTAAGAGAACAATGTAAAGAATCACTTTTAACAGAGTACATTACTATCATACTGTGTATATAGCAATTTAGGAAGAAATCACACAAAAATTTCACAGCTGTCAAATACCAACACTTCAGATGTATATACCAGCATTTTTTCCAAACAGGGGAAGTCATACTGAAGTATGCTTCTAAATTCCCAGTCCACACCCTCATTTTTTAAAGAAAACAACTCCTTAACTCAGAATGCTTTAATTTGAAATGGCTCCACTCAAAAACAAACAAAAAAGTTCTATTTTATATATTGGAGTTATAGATAAATCTCAAACTCATTCACCTCAGACAGAAAACTTAGAAAAAAAGAATTTTTTCAGACAATTGACAGGCAAATCAAATTCTCTACAGTAAGACTACTTGGAAGCCCCAAATAAATTATTAGTCATTCCTCTGAAGTCATACTGACTTTCTGGTTTTGACCCGAAGAGTTGTGGAGCAAGGAAGCCAGGCTCCATGCACTTCTGTCCTTCTGCAAACCAGACCATCTTGACACAAAGGTGGCAGCCGGCACAACCAGAGGGGTCATGGCTTTGCTCAGGCTCAGAGGTGGTACATGCACTGCCTGCCTCATATCCCCCAACCCTGTTGGCTGGTGTGGGAGATGGTTCAGGTGGACATCAAACCTTGCTTAGGATAGTCCAGAGAGAGAAAGAACCTCAGTTCTGACAGATCTGGGAAGTTGAGAGTCATGAAAGAAGTTTATAATTAACTGGGTGGAAAGGGGAAGCGGAAGAGGAAAGGAAATAATGATCAGAAACACAGATGGAAAGACTGACCTTAAGCTAGAGAACACTTTTACGACTACAGACTGTGGGCTTAAGAAAACTTACAGTTGATTTTGTTAACTAAACATGAGTTGTCATCTAGTTAGGAGCGAATAGTGCCAGCAGTTCCAAAATTGTGATAATTTTCAACAAGCGCTGGCACTTCAAGAATAGCAACAATTGTGAGCAGACATTTGGGCCCGAGAAACAGATTTAAACAAGTGGGAAAGCTTAACTCACTATGTTAGCAGGAGAAAAGACAATGAGCTGAGCCATTTGGAGCATGGCTCTACCACTTGACTTATGAGAGAAGTACAGGTCATATATTTTCATTTCACTAGAGTTAGAAAATGCAGCTTAAAAGTTAGAGATAAAATTAAAAAGTGGATCTCGGGGGGAGGGCGTAAGAGGAAAACGAAAAGATCAGCATTTTCTAACTTCTGAGATTATGTAAAAAATACTCATCCATGTGTCACTAACAATATCACATTTATCAGAAAAGATAAACCCAATAATGATCAGAACACATTTAAAAGACAGAGTGGTTTTACAGGTAAGGTAGAAAGATGTGCATCTTTGGCACTTGTTGAACATACACAGCATACAGGGTTTTCTAAATTTTTCTTAAAGTTTTAAAGCTGCAGAAAACCTGTGATAATGTGGAAAACTAGTTTAAAATCTGTTAAAATCTTATAACTATTAAATCACAGGACCGTTACTGAATTTCTATTGAAAGTTCTGCCTTCGTCACATTCCATGGGGGTTTGGAATTCTACTGAATCCCACCCAATCTCAACAGAAGAGCTGAAGTTACTTCAGAAGCATCCTATTCATATACTGTGACTTTTCACTTAAATCTTCTGAAGATATTTTGAAGTACTGACAGCATGGACAGAAGCTGAAATAATACTGTTTGAGGACTTGCTTTTTAAAAAATTTTATTCAAATAATATCCCACCTAGGCTTCCAGAAATTTTAGCCAACCTTTTTAGATTACCAAAATGTGACCTCTGAAATTAAATACTTACATAACTGGTTTTATAACAAGAAGATTGTTCCTTTAACAGCAGCAGAAGCTACAGACTTGCCAAATCCTTTTCCCCACTATAGCCATAGCAGTTCTGGAGCAGAGTATGACACCAGGAGGAAGAAAGGCATATAACAGTGTCAGGAGTGACACTGGGTGGGACGAAGGAATCCCTCACCCTTGAATGAGCACAGAACACCAGAAGGGAAACTGCAGCTCCCCTGGCCCAAACAGAAAGGAAATGTCTGAATCAGAGCGCCCTTTTCCCCACCAGGGATTTTGCCCTTTAAGGTAGAATTCATGAAAAAGTCTTCATGAACTAGAAAGACAACTGGAAAGAAAGGGGTAGATTTATGCACTGCCGTACAAGCACACACCCTTTGAAGGATGTGCCAGAAGACAGGATACCCACAGGAAGCAGAGGATCACCCCATGCCACCAGCGAACACTGACATGCAACCACGCTGCAGCGTTCACAGAAATAATTTGACAACTCCTGAACATGTCAGACCTGAATTTCAAATAAAAAAGGAGACATTGAAAACAAAGCAAAAATATCTTTAGGCCAAGATAAAAAGGAATCATACTCATTTTTCATTTTGTTTCACGTGTCTTCATGTATAGGAGAAATACAAGCTTCGGCAAGTGGCTTTCCGCTGCTGCTGGAGCAGCCAATTCTTGCATCGCATATACTGGATTTACAACCTTAAATGTGTAACGCAGCTAACCAAAAGGTGCTCTGCAAGGGTATTTCACATCCCACAAAATGAGAGCTGTGAACTTCACAGAGAGATTAAAACCACACATCAGTACCAAATCTTGTGGTAATTTCATAAAGACAGAGAATTTAGCACATCTAAAAATATAGTAATTATTCCTAAACAGGAAAGTTTAAAAACTGATACCTGTACAGATATATAGCTAGTAGTAAAATCTGCAGTTTTCCCTGAATCAATAAGACTTTTCCAGTTTCTTTGCAACACAGGAAGTAGAAGAAAACATTTCTTTCAAATTTTCATGGTGCGTGGCAGAAAGAGATGGTTGTAAAATAGGTTTCAGCACTGAAAATTTGATGTCTCATGCAGAGATATAAAACAAAGACAGGAATCAATTAAGTTATTTAATTAATAGCAATTTGTTCTACAACAGTTTAAAATATGGATGAGAGCCAATTATGCAGCTGCTAAGCAGAACAACTCATTAAATAATTTAATTGGATTATTAATTTTCTAGTTTTGATGCAATTTAGTTGTATGACAAAAGTCTGATTTATACTCAAGGTAGAAACTCATGTTGTGATTTGGTTGCATTTTTCTAAAATTATTACTTTGTTTCTAGCTGTCTTTTATAAACAGTTATGATTATTTTCAGCTTATGATTATTTTCAAGTACTAGGAAGGGCAAACCAACTATTGTACTCACATGAGAGAGGATCAATACGCATGCTGCTTTCAAATACTACTTAAAAAAAAATCTAGGGAGGTTTTAAGTGGGATGTGCCTGTACTGCAATTCTATTATACAGGGACAAGAAAACATAAGACAACCTCTCATTCATGCAGGACAAATAGCTATGCCAAAAGCACAAATTACACCTAATTACAGGGTATAACTCTGTCATCTTTCTTTTTATAACCTAGCCGTTTACACACTTTGATTTTTGACTTCCATTTGGGTTTATTAACATCAAAGCTTTGTCATCACTTATCTGTTTCTACAGACTTTTTAACCTGAGGCAATAAATAAAAACTTCTTTGCATTTCAGCTTTTCGGATGCAAGGAAGGTTTAGTCTACATTGTTCTTATGATGTTTCATGCTTATTATACTTTTGTATGTGGTTGTAAAGTTTATTGCCCTGAGCATACCAATCTTAAATGTACTATAATTAAATCTACTCTCATTGCATATAAATGCATTAGCCCTATCCTATGATAAACTTTATTCTTACTGTAAAGGCTATTTTTCATGTAATTACACTGTCTTGCATAAAAGTGTAATGGACAATTTAGTCTAATGCATTGTTTAGCTTTTTGTCAAACATAAAACGGCAATGAATTTTTAATTAAGCTATACAGAGCTTCTTCTGTATATACAGGTTACAGCAAAAACACACACAGATGACCATCCTTGAAGAAATAGAGAAAGTTAGTGTTAGAGATCTAAAATAATATTGACAGTCATGCTGAAGAGATCCCTCTGAAATTCAAATCAGAGAAAGGTGAGGGACAGACTTCTGCCTGAAAGCTGTGATTATACAAACACAAATATATTGTTGAAAACTAATCTGAAGATATCAACTGCTAGAATTCAAACTCTTACTAGAGCATTAAAAGGATATTTAAAAATGTGTCTTGAATCAAATATGTTTGAATCAAGAGAAAAAGTTTACCAGTTTGACTGACCAATATGAATAAGAATCTTCCAGAAATAAAGAAGATTTCTACTGTTTGGAGCAAATTTTTTTTTTTTACATTATTTATTCTTGATAAGCCCATGCTGCCAATTATTCATCTCTTCATTACCTTGCACATAAATAAAAGCAGTTTGATAAACTTTTTTTTTTTGGACATGAATATTAAGATGACTGCACTCTCTCTCCTTGACTCCTCTCCTCCCTTTGACAACTGGTACATTTATCATTTCCAGTCCTCCAGTATTTAATCTATCCTGCACCATTTCTCAAAGATAAGGCTGCTATTAGATGACTTAGGAGGTGATCTGGTTAACTCAAGTAGCAAATGCTGGCAGCACTGCCCCCAGATGAGTTAATAGGGCTTTATCCTTCCTTCTCATATTTCCTACCTAAGCACCAACTGGGAAAAAAAAAAAAAAAAAATCTCAAGAAAGGGAATTTGAAGCCAGAACTTTCCCAAGGAGCAGTCTATTTGCCTCTGTACCCCCAGTAAAACCACTATAAAAATACTGCATTAGTCTGAAGTCATCTAAACATGGTAAGTTCCTTGTGTTTTGTCCTGTGTCTCACCTGCAACCATATTCTTAATGACTTTTTTTCCACTTAAGTATCTTCTGAAAATCACAAACTGGTGAGGTAAATCCGACAGGATTATAATCACTTGCACCACTTTTCCCACCTAAATTCCAGTGTTAGGAGTGTACAGTCAGGTAGCAGAGGCATCCAGATGCAGACAATTCTGGCAGTAGCATATTGAGATCTGAACTTTGCTTCCACTTTGAAGGTGCTAATACATACAGAGACCTTCTGCTTTTTCTATCACGTCTTACTGTATTTTTCTAATCTAAAATTGAGAGAAAAGTTTTCACTTCCGTTGTTGCCAAGTGTTTCAACATTATAAATATCTAACACCAGCCTTTTCATTGTTCTGAAACTGAAGGATCTTTAAATACTTCTCATAAAGCTTAATTTGATTGATTGCTAGCATGTCTCACTATCCCCTCTGACCTTCTGTGTAGTCAAGCTCTTGCTCTAGTCTTCTGGTTTTTGGGGTGCTTATATTTTCCCTTATGTTTGGAGTCCTTCCCTGGAAGTTTTTCTTTCTTATTTGGTATTAAAATTACAATTATTTTCTGTACTTCCTCCATAACTGAGCTCCTATGCTCTTAAATCACTGCTTTATTTAATTTCTCAAAGTTGTGTTTGAATTTGAAACTAAGTCGAACTAAAACTCTTATGCATTTTTAATTATTATTTTCCATTCAAACTTTTTTTTACATCTATATACTGTTAGTCAAACTTCAACAATGTCCTCACTGAACAACATCTAGTCTACAATTAGCATATTCCTATGTGGGCACACAGCTATGCTGTGAAAAAACATGGCAGCTGTTACACCCAGGAACACACAGGCTTTACCATTATTATTAGCATTTGTTTGCCAGTTTATGATTGGGGAAAATAATTCTATTGTGATTTCTGTTAGTATCTCTTCCTTGGGGACATATTTCCATTCAAATCCTGAAGGTCTAAAGCACACTTTCTAATGTTATAGGTGATTAGCTGAGCTATTACTATGATCAGGAGAACAAGGAAGGTATTGAGAGGAAAATATATTAAAGAAGTTTCGCTTCTTTGGCCTAGCAGAATGAAAACTAAAAGAGATAAAATTGTTCCATATAAAAATATGAAGTAGTGAGAGAAACGTATCAATTATTAAGAATAAGTATAGTTTTAAAAAATGTTAACGTGAGGGCAAAACACTGACCAGAAATAAAGGTAGCTTAAAAATGAGATGGTCCCAAGCAACATGAAATTCTGGAACAGTTTTCCAGTTAAAAGATTAGGAAAACAAAAGCTACAGGCCATAATGAGTTAAAATGGAAGTTAAGCAATTTGTGACTTGAAGTATATAGGATACGCTTACCTGCTACTGAAGGCTTTTAGATTTGAGGTCCCAAATGACCCTACCCAGCTTACAGGCTCCTAAAGACCTACTGATCTTTTCAAATGTTTTTATTTTTTCTGCCATTCCGTGTCCCTCTCCTGTTTGTGCCTCATACACAAAAGATAAATTCACCATGTACCATTAGCATTTCTCTCTTTACCTGATCCAGTAGTTCTAGTTCTATTTTCCTGACTCTGGGCTTTGGCCTACGGATACTGCAGGTCTCTCTTTTGAAACTGATACAGTGCCCTTTCATTAAGATCACAGACATCCACTCTGCAAACAGATGTTTCAGCTAAAGGAGGCTATTTTTCTTCCCTCTTTTCCACTGTTCATTACTGTTTTATCACCAGTGATAGGTACTAATGCAGTCAGTTTTGCCTGAAGCAGGATGGGGAATGCTCACACAGTTGGGCTGTGGGGAGAGCAATCGCCAGCTGATGAACGGTGAAAAAAATTATTAGAGGTGGTCACACTTCCAACAAACTTAGTACAGAAGAGAAAGTCTGCCCATGAAGTAAATCTCACCTACCTACTGCTTCTGTAATTTCCTTGCTTTCTGCCATTTGTGTCCTACTCTCATCTCTTGCTTTACAGCTATATTCTCATTTGTTTTACTTCTTCCTCCGGGGGACAAAGACCAGGCAAAGACATTTCTATGTCATTCTCTCAAACTTTCAACTTCTTCCTTGCTCTTAATTTACATTGGACCTTCTGTCCTGGAATCCAGAAACAATTTGCCTCAGACATTTAGTTGGGACACATCCATCAGATAGCCATCTTCCTCCAACTGCTTTCCAATAACTGAAGAGCCCCAAATCTTCCTCATTACCAACAAGGACTGTTGCATCTTTACCTTCCTTTTCTAAGATGTAGTGGAGAGAAGAGAAAGTCACCAAAACACCTGGTGACCATCGTCCACTACTTGCACTAGAATTGCTTCATCATCAGAAATTTGGCAGTGTCATCTGTCACCACAAAAGGTAACAGAGAGATTTCCATCCCACACACATAGTACAATGCTTTTTTTTTCATCTTGTGCCCACATAGACTATTCTCATTCTACACCTTTATGATTTTAAGTTTCAGATCCATTCACTTCTTCGTATCTCATACTGAAAAGTTTCCTGGCCAGGATCTGAAATTTTGATTCAGGGCTTATTATAGATATTTTCCTGAACATTATAAATTTAAGATTTTCTGCCAGTGGGAATTGGCAGAAAAATCCTGACTAGGAGCATGGATATCATGTTGCCTTCATACATGAGCCCATGAAACCACAAATACTTGAGTTTAATTTTGGAACTCACTAAAACAAACAAACAAGCAGCAGATAAGGTTCAAAGATGAGCTACAAGAATGATTCAATCTTGTAAAACACATCTAGAGCTGAATCTATTTCTCCTATCTAAAAAGATCAGAGTGCGACTTAATTTAGTGTGTTCTTACCTAGGAAAATATTAAAGCTTCTTTGTTTTGACATGTATAATCTACAGGCATAACAAGACTAAACAACAAGAAGATGCAGGTTTGAGATTGAGGAGGGAGCATAAACAACAACAGTAAACAGGTGAACTGACAATATCTGTAAGAGCTTTCTCAGGCTGTACAACAAGCAAGCAAAAAATGACAAGGTGTTTAAGATGGCAATATATACCTTGCTCTGCTATTTCACGCCTTGCAGAAATAATTTAAGACAGGTAACACTGGAAAAGACCATCACTGGAACTGGTTAAAGTGCTAAAATTCCTATAAATCTAGAAGGCTAATGCACACTAGCTGCCCAGGACCAGAAGCCTGAAAAATCAAGCTTCATGCACATGAGCCTATCACTGTACATAATGCTGATGTTAAATGCACTATGTCACAGAAAACCTAAAGGCTGAACACACACAGCTGGAACCATACCAGGCAGCTGCCTTAAGCCGTGGACTACCTTACCCGGGAGTATGTGTCTCTCTCTCTCTCACAAACATTGCACAAGGAATTTTTTTTGTGATAAAAATCACTGTTATTTTTACGGACTTAAATACAGCCAGATACTCTGTGTGTGTACACACGCACAAACACAAGCACAAAGAGCTATATACAAACAGCTGTACACAGCATTCTGTTAACTGGAAAATAATAGCACTGGTATAAGCAAGCAGCTTATGAAGTACATAGTGTGAAGTATTTTTTTCTGTGTGGGGTTTTTTTTTCCTCCGCATAATGGAAAATTAAAACACCTGATATTTAAAAATATCTACCTGCCTTCTAACTACCTCTTGAAACAGAGCAGTAAAATTCTGTTAAAAATAAAAATTGTAGAATAAAGTGAAGAAAGAGAGAGGTTATACTGACACTATTTCTTTATAACTCACATTTGGCAAAGCATCACTTGAATTTTAAATGAACTCTACGTATACTACTGTGGCATACACAGACAAGCAAATTGCATAATTTTTTTTCACCCTTTTGTTCAAGGGAATCAGCAATTTCTTATTCCCAGACAATTTGTGTTTGAGAATATTTCAAGCTTAGAATAGCAACATACCTCTGAGCACCAGCAAACACACAAACCTACAGAAACCACTAACTTGGGGATCTCCCCGAATGGTTTATTTGTATTGTCTTCTCCTTCACTGTAGGACCAGGCAACTTATATATTTTAACTGCTACAAAACTGCTATAACTTTACATCCCAAACTATAGACTTACATATCATTTTCTCCAAAGATACATACTCTAGGAATAGTAAATGTGCAAGAAAATATATCTGAACTATTACTTTTGTTGAGTCATCTGTTCACAACAAATGAGTGTCTGGAAAACAGCCACAGTTAACAATGGCAGACTAAATGTACTTAAGTACCATAAAATGTTAAATGAAGACACTAACTGTATTTTCTTTCTTTGACTTCTAACAATGGGAGTGCACCTATTAACGTTATCCACTCTAATTTGATTAAACCATTGTAATTGTTGAGAGGGAACTGCTGGAATGCAAAATTAACAATGGTAATTACAATTCCAAAAGCTATAAAGGCAGTAAATCAGACCAAACAATACTAGAAAGAGAAGACAAGTGGAAAAAATAGAAGTCATTGAGGAACACAATATGCCAAAATATGAGAACAGATCTTCAGAAATGTTAGGACAGTTCCCAGGAGAAATACAAGGAGGAAATGAATTAATTAGACATCCATTACCAGTAATGCAGGTAATAGGAATGAATGAACAGTAAGGTTCTATATAGATAGAAAACTAGTAGAGAAATAAATGAACACTGATACACATTTTTTCATAAAAAATTTAAACACAGAAGTTTTAAATGATAAATAAAAAACCACAACTGCAACAAAACATTGTATGGTACAAGAGGGATACCAGAAAAAGAGAATCTGTAGGTAGTGGGTAACATTCACAGTTAAAGAATGTGACTAGAGATGTAAACGTCTGAAATGCCACAGGTCATAACCCCTACCACCAATGTAAATTCAGCCAGGTTCTTCAACTCAGATAATTTTGGCAAAAAGTAAGCACACCAGACTGCAATAAGGACAAAAGGAGTTTGAAACACACAAATTTTCTAATGCCCCCCACAAGCTAGGGCTAACTGCACATCAAGCAAAAAAAAAAAGTTTCTAATAGCTGAAATCCAATATAAATAAGATCAATGTAAATTAACCAAGGAGGATGGAAGAAAGTCATGCATAAAACCAGACAGAAATAAATAAGAGTAAAGAAAAGGAGACGCTAAGTGATCTGAAAGAACTCGAGAAGGTTCATGGTTCGAGAAGGCTAGTGGTCACCAACAATACAAACTGCTAAACAATGTATTCAAGGACTGATTTTAACTAAAAAATTTAATACTGGTAGAAAATGGAATTCTTTTGTTTACTCCTCTATTTAAACAAAATAGAAAAGTGATACATTTTGAAAGTTGCACGCTACTAACTAATCAGGATCCACAAAGGCACACTACTCAGACCAGAATTACTGCAGCACAGCCATGCAGACAGACCTCAGGAGCTGATTGCTTCACAGTGAGCTGATTCCTTTCCCCACTTCTGATCAAAAGACCTCTTAGTTGAAACAAAACAATCATCCCAAGACATATCTGGTTTTGAAAAGTTTCAGGTTTTATTCACCAACAAACAAACTATAGCATAGCAGCAGCAGTCTCACAGCTTTGACATTCAACAAAATAGTGCAAGCAACAGCCTGCCTTTAAATACCACTGAAAAAAGAAAAAAAAAATCCAGACAAACTAAATGGAAGAAGAAATTGTACAGAATCATGCACAGTCCTAGAGAGGTAAGCTGGAGTGTATTTCCTTCCCTTCAGAAGTTATGCCTTGGAAAATGACTGATAATCAGCAAATGTCAGATCAAGGAATGCCACTGAAAGGGGAAACGAGCAATGCAAAAAGCATGCTTCAGGACACAGAAAAGATGCTTTACAAAAGAAAAAAAGAGATTGCATGGGCTGCAAAAAGAAAAAGAATTAATGCATTCTGCAAAAGTACTAAGATTGCTGGATACTGAAGTAATGGCCAGTAAGTTCATAGATGGGTCTATAGATGATGACAGATAAGTTCTTTTATTAGAAAAGCTGTTTGAAGGTAGGAATTTGTTTCATTAATATAATCATTTTCTAGCATACTGGTGGCCCTAATTACTACATTTTTTTTTTTTTTAAATATAGATGGTGACAAACTGGGGGAACGAGGAAGTCCTAGCAACAGAATATCACTTTTAACATTAGAGAACATTAATTTCTTAATAAAATGAAAAAATCACTCACAGAAATTTATGGAGAAAGACCATTCATTCAACAACATGAGACCATTACTGACACTTTACCAACATAAGAACATTATACTCAACAGAGAAAACCCAAATTCTAAGACACCCTTAAGAATATATCACATAATGCCCAGTACAGCTTGACAGACTAAATCACTACACTCAGCGTAGTGTGCTCACTGTTGTCCCTTTTCCTAGGGACCCCTTGGATGCAGGAAGGCAGCAGATCATGGCCCACATACATTTTCAAAATAGGATCAGAATTTATAATATATCCTTGTTAACCTGACCACACAGAAATGATCATTTTTGCTTTCCCTACAAATGCAGGTGTATTAGCAAGGTTACAGCTTAGCTGAGAAAGCTTACTGTTAGGTTTGATTAACTAGACTTTTACAAAGGACTAGGTGAACTGTGCTGTACTGCAGGTAACTGCAATCCTTCATGGCTTTGAAATATTTACCAAATTTAAGAATTATTTGAGCATTTCTGTTGAAATTACAATAGAAAGTCAGCATAATACTTATGCTCTTAGAAACTACCAGAATCCTGGTAGCGTAGAGCCTAACTTAAACCTATTACCTGCTTTGAAAGAGAGAACATGTTGGCTACCGTGCTTTCGACATTCATGGATGGAGCCAAAATTGGCAATCGCCACCTGCAGCTTACAGGTGGACAAATGATCCTTTAAGCCATATAAAGAGAAAAAAGTTTTTCAGCACAGCATACAGTACTCCCCAATTCCAATGCAGCTGTTTCCTCATTTGTTAAATGCAATTAAAGACAATTCAAACTTTCCCTAAGTATATCTTTTGCTGAAGGTTATCAGCAGGACCAAACAGTCATGCTGTGGTGATAAACATGCTACTGACTCAGGGCCACCAGCGAGGCAGCTTAAACTTTGCCTCCGCATTTCTTCATTAATCTGCAATTTTGGGATCACAGTGTAGACCAACCTCAAAAAAATCCATCATTTTCTCTACGTTGTGTGAAGAACACAAGAAGTGACCTTGGCCTGCAATGGCAATGTGTGTTATTTCTTGCTCTAAACAAACTGCTGAAGATGGCATGAAATGACTAAGCACATCATTATGTTCAACCAACCTGTATGGAACAAGTATATTCACAAACAGAAAGGAATGCTGCATAAATATCTGCTGTTGTGTATTTTTGCAATCATTTCTGCTAGATTTCTGAAAGATTTCTGTATTCACAATTCCATTAGTTATTACAAATAGGATTCATTATGAAAGATAACATTCCTGTTACAAAGCAGCTTTTAATTTAACTTTATACTTGTTAATTATACACTTGAGATACTTTGCACTGTATTCAACTGCAAATACAGAATTTGCATAAAACATTCAAGTCCATTTCTAGCTTGTTTTGACTTACACCTGAAACATTAAAAGGAGGTAGCTGTCTTAGATACCAAATGCTCAAAACCAACAGGAGATGGTTCATGACATAACCAGCTGTTACATGCTGTCATTTTATGCTGCAGACACTAACAATTTTTGCATTCAAGTAAAATCTAGAGATGTTTACTGAAAATAAAAAAAAACACCTGAAAGCCAGCAAATCCTGAGCCAAAGATGCTTTCTCCTTTGGCTGCCAAACCTCAAGTGGCCAGCATACTAGAAAAAGTGACGTATACCCTTGTCCAGTTCCTCTGTTCTTCCTTGGCTGAACCTGTATGGCTGTTCTCGTGCTTTTATGAGAAAAGGATCACTTCTCAACTGTGAAACAAATGTGAGGGAATTCAGTTATCAGAGCACAAATTAAAAAAAACTTTAGCTATGAGTCACTTTCTAAAAATTATCCATAATCAAAACATGCCTTACAGAGAATCTCAGGTGGTAAGACTTTTGTTAAGGCAACTAAAACCAACAGTGAAACCTATCTTATTTTTTTATTCCAAATTCAAGAAAAGAGGGCTACAATCTAGTGCAACTATAATCAGAAGTTCAGTGAGCTTCCTCAGGAGGCTCTATCAAATTCCAATTGAAAAATATGTTTGAGGGTACAACAGAGGAAATAATACTGCCTCTACAAGTTAAGAACAGTTCAGACAACAGCAAGTTTTCACTAATAGTCTGGAAGAAGTTTCTATATTAAATGGAAGATTAAATATTATGTGATTTTCCACAACAAATAAAGGTAGGGCTCCTGTGTATTTGACGTCTCCAAGTTACTTACTGAGATATAATGATATTTTCCATCTCTCCATTTATGCTTACACTTTTGCAAGTCTGGAAGTGCCTGAAAGGAATTGTTTTTACCTATACATATTTTCTGTTAAGATTTTGTTTTCGTGTCTGTATTCCATAACTCTCTAAATCCGTTTCCTGACCAGCTGCAACATTTAACACTGAAATAATGACTACCTGTGGATTCCATAATTCTAAATGTTACTACTCTGCATCAAGACAGACAAGTTGCAAAAAACAAACCCAAAAAACACAGGACCAGATACAGTCCAACAACACCATTAGATTGTACATCTTGAACAGCATTCTAATCCAAGTACTGTGGAATGGGAACACCATCTAATTGCACCAGCAGCAGCCCAAAACATTCCTATCTTTTTCCAGTACCTGTTCCTTTTATTTTAGGAATAACAATGTTAAAAGAATGTTAGAATTACCATGTCAACTAGTTCAAAGTTAACAGGACCAAAAATTCAACAGTAATGCAAGAGCCATAAAAGCCCACTGTGCACCTCCATCATACCTGTTACATTTACCTATTTTTTGTTTTAAATATATCTGGCTAGATCCTCTTTATTTCAATTTTTGGCCACTGTGTCTTGTCTTCTTCACCATTCACCACTGCGAAGAACTTGGTTCTATCTTCTTGATGATCTTCTACGCATTGGAACAATGCTATTAGGTCCTCCTGAAACTGTCTCTTCTCCAGGTTTAAGAAGTCCAGATGCCTCAACCTCTCTTCACACAGCAAGTGTTCCAGTCCCCAACTGTCTTGGCTCTTCATTAAACTCACTCCATCTTGTTGATGACTTTCTTGTACTGGAGAGTCCAAGACTGGAAGTTGTGTTCTAGATATAGTCTAAAGAATGACAAGTTAAGGGGGATAATCCTTTTCCTTCCCTCAATCTGCTGTTAACACAGCCCAGGATATAGCCCTCTTTGCAGCCAGGGCACACTACTAACTTACACTCAGGTTGCTGTCCACCAAAACCCTTGGATCCCTTTCCACAGAGCTTCTCCTCAGACAGTATTGTTGCAAGGAATTCTTCCTTTGCAGGTATAGACCTTTGAATTTGTTTTTAGAATTTCATGAGGCTCCTGTTGACCCATTCTTTCAGCCTCTCTAGGTCTCTCCAAATGGCAGCTCTGTGCACTGATTCCCCCCAATTTGGTGTTGTCTGCAAACTTGACAAGTGAACCCTGTCACCTCTCTGTTTCATCGGTAAGGATATTAAACAGGACAGGTCCCAGGACAGACCTCTATAGTACTCCATTTTCACTAGCCTCCAGGTCAAGTATGACTCACTGACCATTCATTACCCTCTGAGGCTGATCATTCAACCATTTTTTCACTCTTCTTGTCCACCCATCCAGACTGTAGTATCTTAACTTGGAGGCAAGAATATTGTGAGAGACAATGTTGAAGACCTCACAAAAATTTTAAGTTAATGGCTCACACGTTTGTGTTCTCCCCTTATCCACAAATCCACAGGAAAGCCAACAGGTCTGAAAGCACATCATTCTCCAAGCATAAAATTAAGAGCTGTACTATAAACCATGTGACCAAGAGTTAACATTAATAGTACACACTAATGAAAACTGCAGAAGTTATGAAAGCAGAAAAGCAACTACTTAGCAATTGAAATCTCTCACTGTTAGATATGTAAATACGACACAACTGCAAGAACTGTAGTATTTTAGACACCATAAATTATTTGTTCTGCAAGCTGTCATAAAAAGTAGAAAGAACTTTTGATACAGAAGCAAACAGTTCACAAAGCCTGTTACATCTGGAATCAGAGCCACCAACAGTAACTGTAATATTAATATTAAACCTCTTTGGAATAACAAAAAAAAAAATCATTCTTATAAAGCTAAATTTCACAAAAGTAAGCTACATTAAAAAAAAGCTTAAAAGAAGCACGTTGAAGTGTAAATGCTTGCACCTGACAGGGATCATCTGCAAAATGGTTAGAAGCTCACAGTAAACACACAACACTTAAAAACAAGCAAGCAAGAATAATAAAAAAAGCCCAGAAAAGCCAGCCTGATTAAAAACAACATTGGAGAAGGTTATTTTAGGTAGAAAAGCATATTTTTAAAAGTGTATGTTGCTCCTTAAGAGTGAAAACGGAGTAGGGGCAGACTCCCCATAAACTTTAGCTAGTTAACTAGAAATTGTAAAAAAGCACAACAAAAATAAGTTTGAAAGACAAACTTTTTAATTACTCTCTCAATTCACAATTAAAACCTGTTCCAAGAACAAGCATGAAGATAAAGAATCAGTAAAGATGTGACTGAGACATGAAGGAAGAGCTCAAAGTACCAGAAAAGCAACATCAATTTTTTTTTTCCCCTGATGCTCACTATAGAAGAGCTCATGGAAGTTGCCACAACAGTCTTCCTCCAGAGGGGTAGAACAGAGAAAGCATTTTAAGCACTCAGCAGCAGAAGACAATCTAGATAAAGCCATTAACAGGTTGTCAGATTCAGACAGTATTTACTCAAAATTTCCAAAGTAAAATATGAAACCAATGATCTAACAACTGTGGTGTGAAATTTATTCCTTAAAACTACATTATAAAACAGCAGTAAGAGTCAAATATTGTATCATTTAAACAAAAAATTAGCTTTCTGGGAGCAGTCAGGGAATTCTGCTCCAGATAAGTCAGGCCTGCACCAAAGTAAACAGCTTTAAACTATAACAAAACCAGCAAGACTAAGCATATGGATAAATATATAGGAAGAGTCAACTTTTGTAGAGGGAAGTCATTAGCACTAGTAGTAGTTGAAGGATTGCTAAGCAGCTGTGTGTGATTTTAGTGACAGAACAGATTTGGGTTTTAAAGAAGTTGGGACAAGTTACCTAATAAAAGGTAAGGAATCTCCTAAACAAGCTGTGCTAACACAGGACAAAAGGGAAGGTCCTCACGGAATTAAATAACTTGTTAAAACAAAGCAAAGCAAGGATGGAAATAAACAGCTTTTCATGTGAGAGATTTTGCCAGCAGAGTTCCTAAAGGGTCAATGCGGTTCAGTACATCTAAGATCTAGAAAGCTAGTTAGGAAGAAAAGTAAAAACGCTTACTAATTATTCAAAATTATTCGGTGTAATGAAAAATAAATCTAAATAAAAGGTATAAAATGACTGAAGGATAAAATTCCAAAATTCCATGTCAATGCAAAAGAAAGCACATAGAAAAAGAAATTACACATGATGAATGATACTAGTTCTGTTACTAGTTAGGGGGGGTGGGGAGAATGGAATCATCATACATGGTTCTCTGGATACATCAGCTAAAATCCCAATAGTGATCAAAGACAAATCTAAGGCTAGGATCATCAGGAAATGATGAATGAATAAAAAAAAAAAAAGGAAATCACTGTGCCACTAGTGTACCCACATTTTTGAATACTGTACACAATTCTCATAATTCTTCTTCAACATCTTAAAAATGTGAACACATAGCCAGAAAAGAAGACACAGACTATTACAGGTATGGGTTAGCTTCCAGATACAGAACAAATAAACCAGAGACCAACATGACACAAACAGGTTAACTAGGTTTACTGTTCCTAGCGCTGAACCTACGATCAAAAGGATCAGTAAACTTTTAAAAGCTGCAGCCTCAAAATGAGAACATTAACTTCTACTAATTACCAAAACCAATTCAACTGGAAAAGCCAAAAAAGAAATCCTAAGATTGGACATGTCTCCCAGTTCAGTAATACACCAAAACAAACTGGACTGATGTGCTCAGAGGAAAGGTTAAAGTTTAAGTCCACAGAGCAGAAAGCCAGAGAAAGTGAACCCAGTTATCAGCACACCCTCAAAGTACGTGTGCAGCAGAAGGCAAAAACCGCACAGCTTTCTCCTAATGGTGACATTACAATTTTCACAAGTTTCTAAATAAATATTTTCAGTTATTTGATGCCAACTCAAGAGCTTTGCTAATGTCTTTTTACAAAATGGCATTGTCTGGTATATACCATGAGTTGCACTGTGTCAAATACACTAACACCTCCATGGATGACAAAACCCAAGAACATGTCTTTTGAAGTTACTAACAAGAGAGTTTAATACACAACAGGCTCTAAACACAGCTTGGGACTTGTTAGGCAGGGTCATTTCTTGTAATACAAAAATTACTTGAAAAAGTAATTTCATTATTGATATTTAATAAAGATATACAAGAGAAAGTACAATTCTAATGAAAACAGCATAATCAGGCAGACAAGCAATTAATATGAGAGATAAAGTGTATTTACCCACTTCTGCTCAAAGTGCAAGTCTTTCCCATTTTCAAATGCTTACATATTAATACAACTGAAAAATAGTTCTTGCAGCTGGTATGTTGATATCTTTATTGCTACACAGCAGGGTACTAGTCTCTTGCAAAGGTAGACTTCTAGTAAATAGCTGTCAACAAGTCTATGCACGACTGAAGTCAAATTACAAATAGTAAAGGAACAGGTTTTTGAACTTAATGCCAGCAAAATATCATGTATCTAATCCATGAAAGAATTACAGACCTCAAGACTCCTATTATTTTATTATCCATACCATTTACTTTTTGCTCTGTGCCACAGCTTTGTTTGAACTTACTCATCAATGGTACTTACCATTGGTACTTCACCAATAACAAGTCTCTACATATACACAATGGGAAATATTTTTATTTTAAAATTATTTATGTATTTTATCTGCAAAAATTATAAATACCTAGAAATGTTACGAGCAAAATTAAAGTAGCCTTTAGTAGCAAGCAACTTTGTTAAGTCCTCTGAAATCTCTGCATCTAATTTTTACAGTTGCTCATCAAGTGCTGGTCTTTTTTGTTAATGAAAAAGAATATGAATGACTAGAACTACTTCCTTAGAATAAAAGTAGGAGTAAAAGCCCTTGCATCAAAAAAACCCTACAAACCAAACCTGACACAACCCACACACAACACAAAGACTAACTTGCTCCCCCCAATTCCACACACAAGTAGAACCTCTATTTCATATTCTATGCTCTGCATAAGAAAGGTCTTGCTCACTCCCAAACACACAAAACACAACAGCATCAATGCTTCTGCTTGTCCTTTGGAATGACATGCAGCACCAATTTTGGCCGTCTTTCTGCCATACCAGTTTAAACCACTGTAATTTTACTCATAATTAAAATGAAACCATCTAGATATTAATCTTTATTTAAATTACTTAAGCTACTAACATCTTAAGAAAACAATCTACACAGTTATTTAAAGGTACTGAAGAAGGCTAGTACTACAATGAAAATTAATCTTTTCATAAAAGCACTATTACACAGAAAACAATTTCTTGTCTTCTAACACAGTAAGTGGTATTTGATCAAGGAACACCAGAGAATCACAGTATTAATGATACAATACAGATATTGATATATATTAATTCTTCCATATTTCATCATAAGCACAAATATTTTTTTTTTCCATCTCTTAATGGTTTTGCATGGATGAGGAACAGGCTTAGAAAAATTACAAATCACTTCACAGATTCCAATTAAATCCATTAACTGTTGCTAGGAGAGTGAAGTAGAACAAGTGATCGTAAAAACAATGTAGGTTTGGTTTTTTTTTTAAATAGGCACAAACTTGATAAGAATCACTGTACTTTCATAAATAATTTTATTGATGATGTTTGGAAAGCCTGCAATTATTTGTAACTATGTGAAAAAATAGGAAATAGAATTTGACTGTATGGTCTGAAAAAACAATCAAGTGATTAACATGAAAACCTAGATCAAGAGGAACTAAGTGTGCTGCGTTAATCCTCCCTGGGCACCACATTATTCACAAATTCCATGTTCCCTACATTTAAATATGGACTCCAAGTAAGGAACGATCACGGGCAAAAGATTTAAAGAAAGTATGATGTGGAAGATTAACGAGAAGTAATGAAGACTATGTAAACGGTCTGTGAACTGCCCAGCATAACACAGAATTAATGTCAGAGAACAGTATTGTCTCTCACAACTGCTACATGCCATCACATCACATAACAATGCTAATAAAATGTTAGTAATCATCAAGCCTTATCCTTTCTAAGGTGCAGGAATCAAGTACAGACACATATGGACAGAGTAATTCAAGAAAAGCAAGAACTTTTACTTTATCCCTGAAGTAAAAACATGAGTGACATAGTAAAAACTCACCAATTTTTTTTAGAAGCATGACAATACTTAAAAAATTAAAAAAAACACCCCAACCCTGAGAATTTACTCATTGTGTACATAGAAATTCAAAGCATTCTACAAATGAAGCAACTTCAAATAGTCAATACATTGCTAGGGATGAGGAAGAGGTATTCCTAAACAAACACTCAAGCCCCTGCCATAATCAGCGGTATTTAAGGAGCATAACTGCCTTATAACCCAAGGCACCTCATTCAGACAGGTAGCACAAAACCACCTTCACTGGTGAAACACCAGTGAGCATGACAGTTGCTACTATACAATATTGGCCATTACTAAGCTGGGTCATAGTTTTGTTTCCTCTTTAATTGAAAGAAAGTATAGAAAGGAAAGCAATTATCTAGGCTGAGCAGTAGCCTGAGAAATTTACTGATAATTATAAATTCTTATGGTCTCTACCCAGGCTTTAGATAAAATAGTTATTTTGACTACAATCTGTATATATAATAGCATCTGAAAGCATTATTTAAATAAAGTTTAGCACAGTTGTTCCACTGTAGTTTTGCTATCTGGCATCCCTAACCCTACAGGTCACATGTCAATTAAGCAACCACTTATTAAATCCATTTTTCTTGAAGTAATCTTCAGTCAAGATTTTCTAAGCCATTATTTTTTCCACTTCAAAAGATTTAACACCAGAGATCAGAAGCTTTGGGATGCCACTCCCACATCAGCTAGCAATGTCCGTTTTTTATGATTGGGAAGACCAGAAAGGAACTTCCCAAGTGCAATTATGAATTTGGAGGAATACCAAACTACAAAAAGTTAGGTACAATGTTCATGCTTAAAGTATCTGCTGTGCTTCTAGTTTTTCCTCAGGTATGAATGTTGTCAACTTAGTTCAATTTGAACATCAATGAAGTGTGCCAACCATAATGCAAGCATCTGATGTCCCTGTTAAAGGGCTTTTCTACACCCTTGTGAGGAACTGGTTTTGGCACAGAACTGAACTCAAAAGTCCATCTCTCTCTCTCCTTCCCCTTCTCCCCATCAATACACAATAAGAGGTGAAATATTTATTTCTCATAAAACCAAGCAAATCCAACCACAAAATAAAATGACATTTCAGAGGTTTTAAAATAAGCAATACCAAATGAGGTTTTTTGAACCTCTAGTGTATCTGCTTAGAGAAAAGAGTAAATTATTAATCCAGGCTTGATTCCAATGAAGTGTCAAGTCAAATGGAGCCTACAAAGAAATTACAGCAATATTTTTCTATATCCTGTTCATGAAATAAAACCAATTTAGCATTTTAATTAGCAAAAACCTTTAAAGAAAGCTTTAAAAGTTGATATTAGGCAATGCGAATTACAGTCCTTGTAATTTTATTCATTAATTATTCTAAAACTGTTAATTACCCCCATAACCAATGTTATGTCTAAATATTAATTCCTTAAAAGAAAATGCCTTCAAGCTAGTCATTAAAGCTTCTACTGAGGGAATCCCAAGCTATCTTTAATACAGTAGCTAAAAAACCCTAACGCATTACAGAAGGCAACTAAACAGAATGTATATAATTACTTTCAGTGGCAACAAAAAGTAACTCTTAAAAAATAACATTCCTTTCCAATTAATATTTTGTGTGTATTTTCATTATTTATATTTAACATTTCACACCTATTTACTAAGATACGCAAGTACTCATTAGTCATTCTATCATAGAAGTCTGAAGTTTATGGTTCTGTACATTTTCTGACCTGTAAATCAAATAATGCTACATTTTGGTTGGTAGAGCAGTATCTGTATAAATTAGTTGCAAGAATTTTTAAAAAGTTAATTGCTTTTCTTACTACATGGACAATTTGAAGCCCATATTTTGGCTCTTCAAAATGATACTAAGTTATACTACTTTCTGTAGAAAGAAGACAATTGCATTGTCTTTAACTCACTTTTCATAGTTATTTTTTAGTTTCAGAATAGGATACTTATCTTCATTCCTCCTCAAATAAATGCTTGTTTTAAACCTAAATGCACAAAGAGAGACTGGAAGTTCAAAGCAGGAAGAAGGCGGCTGAGGATGCTCTTTAGAGGCAATAGGAAAGCAACATAAAACTGGAGGAAAGAATTAGAAAATTCTTACCTGGGAAGAGAGAACAGTAAGTCAGAAGTTCCAGTGGGCCATTTTCCCACTCTATACTCCAAAGAACACCAACATAAGATTCAGATATTTATTTTCTTATCTTTATTTTGATAGGATTATGGAATGAATAGATAAGAGTTGAGAAAAAGATGACAAGCTATTTCTCAGTGTTATATTTTTTTTCTCTCAATGTAAACACTACTGCCTTTGCTTTAGCTTCATATTAATTTCTCTTTAGATACCCAACACTCTAAATGCTTGGGAAAGCTCAGCAAAAATTACTAGAAAAGTACAGTTAAACAGCTGGCACAGAGTAGTTCAACTACAATAACAAAAAATGTCCACTATCAGAACCAGAGGAACTTGCCAAAAATGAAGCATGACTCTCCTGTTTGCCTAATAGACTATCTACTGTAAGGCATATTTTTATATCATTTCACACTACTATTGCTGAGTTACATCTATTTGTTCTTAAAAACTCTTTGTCTTCTCAAGTGCTTATGGCTCCCCATATTTAAACAGAGCTTAATGTCAGTTCTCCTAAATGTGAGAAACATGAACAGGGTTAGACAAGGGCTCTAACCAAGAAACACAGCATTCATCAAAATACTATATTTAAAAGAAGTCTCTCCAGTGTTAGGGTGAGGAGCTATAACCATCGCCAAGGTATAAGCTGGCAGCAGCTGTGAACGGTTATTTAGGTCCCACACGTAAATAGCTTTGTTCCAGAAGCATGGAGAATGTTAAATGACAGCATCAAATTAAACACAAGTTTTTTAGACCTCGGCTTCTTTTTGAGCAAGGCTGTGGGACTGGAGGAGGACAGACATCAGTGCACTACATTCCGAATGCTAGAGAAGGAAAATGCCATCTGTTCCTATATGCTTTCCATTGTCCAGTGTTTCTAGTTCTTTGCATCCACAACTATAAACAATATTATGCAGCACTTAAAGTAGGAAGATTTTCTAAGAAGGCAGAAGTGAAAGGTAAATCAAACAGTTTCATTTAACAAGCTTAGCTTGTAATAGTACATCTTTAAATAAGGATTAATTGCTATCAACACATCAGAAAAAAGCGATTTTAAAAATAGATTTTGGCCACTAGGCTCTTAAAAAGTGAATATAAACACTCATGCTGGAAATGCAGGTCATTTTATATTTTCAAGGCACAGCATCTCAATGAAGCGCAGGTCATGGTTACCTTGGGCATATTAACATCTTTAGATTAATCTCAGCCCAGCTTGACATTAAATATTTATCATAGCTGTTAGCACAAAAAGTTGATATTAAAAGCTATAATATTATAAACATTTATATTTCGTTAAATGTTTTCATAACATTTCTTTTTATAAACGGGTTGCACACAATCAAACATACAAAGCTACAGTCTATACATTCAGGCTCACTCTGGTTATTCTGTAAAACATGTGGCCAAATAATAATCCTGGTAGTCAAAGACAACCTTGGAGGAATTAATTTCACAAAATGGTGTACGCTTGTCATCAGTATATCTGAGGTAACCCATCCCTCTGAGCACAGGAAGGAGCAGGAGGCCAACCCTGCAAATATTTCTGAATGTCTTTGAAGTTTCTGTTCTAGGAGACATAACAGGGAGTTATATCTCTAATTAATCTTACTTTCAAATGGCCAAGAAAATGGGAATGATGTTTCTCAAAGGTTGGAAGATATAAACTTCCATCTTGGACACCTTTAGGGAGTGAGTTTCACTGCAGTGCTTGACTACTTGCTGTTCAAATATACAGGTGCCTTCCACTGATGAAGAATCCCTTTTTCCTTCTGTTCTTCCTCTTTGTGGTCACAAAAATGGATCATACATTTTTTTCCCTCCCGTGTTGCTATAAAGTAGCAACCAGCTGTAGTATCAGAGCAAGTTGCTAACATGACAACAACAACAAAGGAAATACCACCACCACTTAATTTTGCATGCTAACACCAATAACACTTAAAAATTAAAAAACATAGATTAAAAAGCCGTCTTTCTAAGACTATTTGCTTACAACCAGAAATTTAGAGCAGAAACAAGATTCCAATACCCTATTTAAAGTAACAGCAAGTTGAAAGATAGTGCCTCCATAGTAGATTCAAACAGAGCTACCCACATCTAAGCGTTCAGAAGTCAAACACTGCCCTGAAATGAAAAAGTGACTACCAAGAAGTTGCACCGGTAATGAAACAGGCTAAGCTGTAGGCCCAGCCCCTGGCAGAGCGAACCGCAGGGAAGATGAATTACGCAGAGGGCTCAGCACGCTGGAGGAAGGGATTGCACTTAATGCCCCGGAATGTGCCTCGGCAGAATGCCCGCGTCCGGCACTGCTGGCTGGAATCCAAGCAGATCCATTACGTCCCCTTTATACATCAGCTTACCACATGCCTTGCTGACACCACAGATATGCCTTTCCTCCTCCCTGTTATTTTTAACTTTTGTATCTTTAACACAACTGAGATACATACTTCAGGCTATACCATTAAGGGGGATTTTAAACTCAGTTTAGCACTTGGTAAATTATTGCGTTATCTTTCCAACTCTAATCCAATATGTTTTTAAAACAGGCAAATTAACCTAATGATACAGTTCACACAGATGCTTACATGAGTTACACTGAACCAACTGTACTTTGAATACCAAGTTATCTGCGTGTGAACCTTTTAAATGCTCCATAAAAACAATTATTTTGACTCTAAGCCTCAGAAAAAACTTAGTCGTCCTTCAGGAAATTCTTGGTAAACTGGGAGGACAGAGAAAAGCTGATAATACATTTCCTTTCAAAATTGATTTGTTTTTTCTTCAGTTGTATTTGCTGCATCCACTTATATCCAAAACTGGTTGAGAAATAGCATACGTTTGAAAGTCTGTGCCTCTCTTTCACTCTGCCTCTAAAAGAATCATATTTTTATCACAGATAAAAAATACCAAAGAACCTAAATATTTTTACTTAAACAAATAAACAAAAAAAGACAGCTCTCCAGAAAGCTTTTTCTTTTTACAAAGTGGCCTTATATACACTTAATGTAAGACTGGTTCTAAGTCCTGAAGCATCTGGACTGGCAGGAAAAGATGACCACAGTTTCAGTACATCTGAGAAATTTTTTTGCTGCTGTTCAACTTAAAAAAAAAAGTCATCCTAGAACACCTAGTAAGTTGGTTGATAAGCCACTTACTTCTGATATCAAAGATGCAGCCCAAGCTTTGTGTTGTGCTCTATCTGAATCATGGATTTGAGCCTAAATATTTTGTATCCCAACCTTCAGACTCCTTATTCTGGAAGATTACCTCTCCTCTCTCTTCTTGTCTTAGGCAGTAGAAATCTTCCTAATGCTGTCAAAACGGACGTATTCCCATGTCACAGACTACAACAACCTGCTTTGTTTTCAGTGGGGGAAAAAAAAATAATTGGAAAAAACCTCTGCCAGTTCTCCAGCAAACTTACTACTACAGGAAAGTCTGAAGCTTTCTGTACTCAAATGCAGAAGCCCAGGGTTTCCTAGCACAGTTATCATTATGCTCATTGGTACTTTTAACACAAGGCTGCTAAAATTCCACACCAAACTTGGCATTATGAACACAGCTATTCCCATGCTGATAAGGAGGAGAATTAGGGAAAAATTAATTGCAACACTACACCCCCATAAAAAACACAGGGGAGAGCTTTTACCTCCCCAGGAGATCTCAACCCAGAATTCATGGCTTAGGTACCACACGCTTATACCTGGTTTGCTGTAGTGCATGAGAACCCCGTCATTAACAATGACCTCAATATACAAGACACTGTACAAAAACAACAGACACAAAGATAATCTAAGTTTATATTTGCTAGATAAATTATTTCCACGTAACAAAAATTTCTCTCCCCCCCCCCCCCCCCCTCTTTTAAAAAAAACTTACCATTTTCTCAAGTCTCTTTTGTGTGGGAAGTGATCCTTCCCCCATTTCCATCTGGAGGCACTTGAAGGTCACTAGCCCTCAACTTAACAAATCAAGAAAATAAGCCATACAGAGAGAACTTATAGTATAAGGAAAGGAGATAGGATATGAAATGGATAACCAACTAAGAATTCCACAAGGTAAAAGTAGTCAGCAGCTTTTACAGCCCTTTTTCTATTATTAAAGGCTTGTTTTTCACTGTGGTAAGTAGCACAACTTGGCACTTCAATAAAGTTTCTCACATCAAGATTTAACAAATGTCACCAAAGAACTCATCAAGACTCTTGCTACTCTTGATTCTCAAGTCAAGGGTATACAAAGTGTATACACACATTGATCCTGTTACTTAGTTTCATCATGAATACTAGCAAAGCATTTGATATCATTAAAGTCACATTATTGTTCATAATACTGAGAAAGTATCTCAGTTTTCACTGAAAAACTTCTAGCCCTAACAATTCAGAAGTTTCAACCCCGGAGGTTCAAAATCAATAAAAAGAATTCACATGACCTTAAATTTTTACATTTACATTTTCAGGCAATTCAATTTTAAGGCTTGATTTATGACTTCTGAACACTTATGACTACTACCTCACCCTAGCATGAAGTTCAACTTAGCCTCTTATCAAAGCATTGTTTTACCATTAACAGGTTGGTTATGTGGTGGGTAAATTGCTTATAAATATATGTAACAGCAATTTAATTTCTTTGAACATCATACATTTCATGGACACTTTTATGACTAATGGAAAATTAATTATGCTATTGTATATACTTATTGCATAAAATAACATTTTTTGAGACAACTACAGTAACACAGGGGGCTTTCCTTAGTGTCTTATGCATGCATCAGTTCCAAAAATACAGTAGAGCTAACTCTGGAGGACAGCAGATCCACTTTCTCCTCCCCTGCTTCCCCTACTATAAAAGTATTATATTAAATAGAAAGATTGCAGGACCAAAACTGAATAAAGAACATTTTTACTGCAAAAGCAGAACTGCTTTTACGGACTGCCTATAGGGGAAGTTTCTCACATTCAGCAAAATATCTCAGTATGAAAAATTATTCAGCTGATGTATAAGCATGAATGTTGTTTGCATGCTAACTTCAAATTCTTATGAAACTATTAAATGACTCTGCTCTTTGCAAAGTATGGCCACTAGGACCAATACCTTATCCACTATCAAAAGTACATCACTATTGTCTCATGGCTACCTCAAGATAACCTGATTATCATCAGTAACTCATCACCTGTCTATTCAAAGTTTCCTGACAGAGAAGACACATTCTACAGCTTGGTGTGGTAACCAAAAACTTGTGTAATCTTCTCAGTTACAGAAGCTGGTCTAATAAAGGATATTGGCTCTATCAGCTTTGTTTTGCCAAACACATTCACAGGGACACTAAATGGGCTAGAAGTGTCCCTCAAGCATGCAGTGACGGGAAAACTCACAATCTCCAGGTCTGAAGTAGCAAAATAACGTCCCGGATATGGCTGACAAGGAACGCTATATGCATGAAGTGTAACACACTTCAAAGAGCTGTGACTTACAGTGGTCTAGTCAGATCAACTGAATATTTCTGACAGCCAGAAGCAGATGTACATATCATGAATTTATAGAGGTGATACGCAATCACACACACTCTACTGAACTATACGGAAGGGTCCAATTCCATCATATTAACACCACATCCAGAATTTAATCCCTACACAGCCTGGCCCAGAGCCACTGTGTCTGCTTCCCATTACCCACTACCTTCCAACTCTGTATTCAAGGTTGAGCCTAGCCCAGCCTCTCTGCTTCAGCAATGGAGAGAGTAGAAGCAAGCACTGGTCCTGCTGGCAAGCGGCAGTGCAGAGCAGTCCCACACTGGAGTCTGCTGGTCCTGGAAGTGATGGAGCGAGAGTGACCTAACCCGCAGGCTGCTCGGAGAGGGGACCCAGGACTCTGCATAACTTCATCCTGCAGTGTCTGACCTGAGGAAGGAGCCCTGCAGGAAAGACTCCCAGATCCCCACAAAGATCTAATTAACAAGCAATTAGGGGACAAAAAAGGAAGAAAGATGCCCCACTACAACCACAACTACAGTCTCACAAATCCTTCCCACAAAGGACTCAGCCATGTGATGACTCTCAGGATAATGACTCCCTGTTTGCTGCCAGTATGAGTACTCTGCTATACTGGAAGTGGTCCCTATCACTGTCACTGAGCATGAGTGTGCAGTGCAAAGAAAAAGCTATCTGTAGTGGAAAATTATATACTGCTTTTAGAACTTTACACCAACGAATCACTATTTCTGACAAAGCATCTTGATCGCATTGCTGTCATTTCAGGAAGCAGTACTGTCAAGGAACCTCTTCATCACAAATTATAAAATGAGGCACCCATATTAAACATTCAGTAAACAGATGGCATATTAACAGATGAAAGTGGGTTTTTTTAATAGAGGTGTTCACATAAAGAACCCGGTATTTACTGCTATACAAATGCTGCTCAATTAACACATGCAATATTTATGGTGCGTCTAAAACTTTAGATTTTTCTTTATATTTTTAACTCTTGAGGCTGAAGACAAGTAAGAACATAAATCTTAAAATTAAAGCATAACAATGCAACACCATTTGGCAATATGACATTGTCAATTTTCCAAATTTAACAGCAGCTGGGAAAAAAGTATGTCAGCAATTTTCTACAGTGTTTTTCTGGGAGATTGAGTAGGAACATTCCATACAACAGGCATATTCAGAACAAAAGAAAACACTCTGTTCTAGGAGAAGTAATTTTGTACACTTTAAACTCTTCATTGTCCATGACAGTTCTTCAGCTAAGCTGAAAATGTAAAGTTTTAACAGATTTTTTAAAAAATCACGGAACAGAGAGTTGCTTTAGTTTGTGCTGATTTTGTTTTCCATGCTGAGTCCTTCCCATAGGTCACAGCCTAAATGCTGTTACTTATGACTTTTAGGTCTTTAGTACTCTTTTTCAAGAAAGTTGCTGGAGAGCGCTCAAGGAAGACAAGCACAAATTTCTTTACAGAAGTGCTTAACTACAGTCCTATGTGAAAAAATGAGCAATTATTTTTTCCCAAAAGGAGAAATACTGCAGCAGCTAACACACACACATGCAATAACCTCCAAGCTATAAAAACAAGCTCCAGCTCTGATGTAACGCTTACTTTTAAGTCAGAAACTAACTTAATTTGAATGGCAAATTAAAATACACATTTTAACTGTATACCACAAATAGAGCACGTTTAGCTATTATAAATTAATTCCAACATATTTTAAGATTTTGCTGTGAGGCTTCCATGTGGGAAAGTCTGGCTACATCCACTTTAAATGAAAATTACTGCATTCCCACAGTTTGTATTTTAAGCATATTTTACACATATGCATACTACTATCTGCTTACTTTTAGATAAAGTTTAAGTTTACATTATAAATATATATAGCTTTATATGCAGTTCAATGTATTTATTTTACTATTGCATACTAATTTGTTAATAGATTATTAATGGCAGTATCTCCAATAATAGGCATTATCAAAGAAAACACCGACTTTTCAAAAAAGAAAGATTAAGGAAAAAAATGATTTCTGGATACACTGATTTCCTGCATGTAAATTTTTCATCTGCGCTAGAGTTGGCCTCTGCAGTTTTTGGAGGCAGACGAAGGAGTTTCCCTGATGATTTGGCAAAGAAGCAGGGAAGGTATCACTGCTGATAAGATAAAATTTATTAGCTACATCTGCTATAACTGGTTTTTATAGACTCCATCAGTGTAAGACAGTCACTGTTGAAATTTCTCCTACCCTGAAAGGGACACAAACCTTGAGAAACTACTTTAAATCCTATTTGGTGTTTAAAGCTGACAAGACTTCCTTCTCTTGTCTTTCAGTTCGTAGTGTAATAAAATCCTTCAGGAGTAGCAGTAAGGAGATACAGTATTCTGAATAGTAAGGAGATGTATTCTGAATGAGCATTTCACACAGTTTTATCTGCCATTTATCTTTGATGATAATTTTAGCTCGTGTCTTCTGGAATATTATTCAAACAAAATTAAACCTAGTTATGTTAAGTAACCTTATTATAAGAATCACAGTAAAAAGAAAATTAGACAACATTACAATGTACCAAAATTCAGTGACCTAGAAGTACCCAATGCAGAAAATCAGGAGATGGAATAAATAGCCCTAATGCTATTGTTATAGCTACCACCAGTGATGTCTATGTAAGTTTCTCTACAGCACAAATTAAACTAGAGTATGAGTTATTTCTTCTTTTTCTGGCTACCTTATGTTTCCAAGATGCTGACCCTGGTGTCAGGAATAGCCATACTTAGCCAGCCATAGTCTTTACACAAAGGTCTGCATGAAGTGTAATAGAGAGCTGTCACATAATCCAGCAAACGTGTGAAAACCACCACAAAACAGCATCAACGGGAGAATAGATGCTACTGCTTGTACACAACAGATAATTTCTTACCCACAAAAGGCTAATTATAACTACATTCAAAGCTTTTAGAAAAAAAACACACAACATAGCTTCCATCTAAGAAAGCAGATAAAAAAGAAACAGTATAATACCTATTTTGAAACCATCTAGAGTATTTACTGGAGGAAAAGTCTTGTATCCCCAGTAAATAAATATTAGTTTCTTCTCTGGGATCTTTGTTAAAAATCAGAATATTATTTTTTGCAATTCCTTCTATTCCAAAGAGTACTTTTTTTATTTTCTTATCTGTTTATGTTTATTCACTAACAAGCATAAATAGTTTGTCCACTAACATAAACAGCTAAAGACTCTCAAAACAGTAGCTAAAAACACAACAAAACCATGCAGCTTAATTCACCCCATCTGTCCACATGTATCAAATTGACTAGAAAGAACGTTAGCTAGATTTTACTTAATCACTGAAGTCATATAGCAAGAGTGTATTCAAGTAAAAGGTGACAGATCAGATGAAAGATAGTTAAGTTTTAACCTTGACCCTTAAGATTACATTTGACATCATGTTGTTTTAGTATCAGTGAAGACACCTGCACAAAGAATCTCTGTGCATACAGAAAAGGGAATAAATGTAAATATTTTCAAAGCCAAAAACTTCAGGATATAAATATCTGACATTCAAAAAGCTGTAAAAGATACCATATATTTAAAGTTGAGAAACAAATGCATATCCATAAGTAATATTTAAGTCTATAATTAATTATAACATCATGGTCCTACAGATTCCATACTCTCTATACCACATTCTATTTTAGGCACACAACATGGCAATGTCTGTATGTTACTAATGCTGAGAATGAAGTTTGTGATATATTTAATATCTCAGTTATTGATTTAGACTGCTTGGTGGATACCTGATACATACAGTATTTCCATAACACAGTGAAATACAGAATTAAACAAGAGGTAGCTAAGGCTACCCTGGTTGGCTGCATGAGAGAAACAGTTTCAGAAAGACTGAAGTATATTTAAGGAAAAGAAAAAAGATTAGGGTAGGCTGAGCTGGCAATCTAATTCCAAATAGCTCTTCTTGTAGAGGAGGTTGATATTTATTGATGCTTAAAAACTGGCGGAATGCGTTTTTTGAACACATACTATTTTCATAGTATTTTGGGACTATTAACTGAAACTCATTCATTCTGGATGAATTAGGAGGCAACAATGTTATCAAGGCATTTAAATGCCCAGAATCAAACCAATTATATTGTAGTACTTTAGTTTACTTCTAAATGCATGGCAAAGAAAAAACTTAGCAGGAATATATTTACATGATACACCAGTTAGAAGGCATATGCATGAATTGTGTTAAACTCTCTTATGTAGCCATAGACTATTGATATCTCAGTCACGTAATAAAAAATTGACTGCTCATTTGCTGTTCAAAATTAGGAAGTATTTAATGCATTTACCCACAAAGTTGACTGCCTTGTCATGATCTAAGACTTTTTTTTTGTAATATTTGTGGAGACAATAAATACAGCAGTAAAGATACAGCAGAAAGTAAACTGCAAAGTTGGCAGAGGGATGCTACCACATGCCACCACAAGAGCACTGCCTGCAGCTCATGGTGCCTCAGTAACAAGCCCCTTCAATGCTGGGCACTGCTGTAAAGAAATATCACAGGTTCAAAGCACCTTGAATCAAACTGGGCCCCCCCGAAGGCTGCCACTTTTGCAGATTCTTCAGTGACAAGAAGATTTAAAGGCACTGTCTTCCAGATGGTTCAAGGACCAAACCTGAAGATGCAGTAAGGAATTCTCTTAACACCTTTCCAAGCCTGCTACAACCAGAACAGAAATCTAAGGCCGTGCAGGGGACCACTGCCTGGCTCCGTGTACTGTGTCCCAGTCCACTCCATACAGTATAATTAATAGTCATGCAGAGAAAACAACAGTCAGCAGCAAAATAAGATGCAAAAAACCACAGAAGGGCAACATTTTAAGTAAGGGACAAGGTAAAGCAGGGAAGATATTTTTAGAAAAACAATCCAAAAATATAATCCTTACTTAAAGACACTCCAACCCACAACAGCAATGGTAATTCCAGTGATTTTTACATGGCCTTGTTTTACTATATAGATTTTAAGCATTAATAACATGACCATGTGGCCAGGTTTGCACCAGCTGAATTCAAATCTGAGGGTTCTCTGAGGCCTGCAAGCTATCACTGAGCAGCATGTTTGATGTGGATTAAAAACATTTGCATTAAGTTTCAAAAGCCTATTAAACCATTATGTTGCAGACTTATTTTATACACGCTTAACTTTACTTTGGGAGCATCCTAGTAATCTATTATATGCACGGCTACATTTGCATTCACAATTAATTTCTAATAGAGATAAACACTTTAAAATATTACTTCAGACACAATCTATTCTAGGATTTTTGATCCAACAAAAGCAGGCAATCTTTTTCATTTTATGACGAAGTAAGCACAAGAATCTTCCTGTGTATTTCTCAGATTAGACTGTGCATATTCTTTCTGGTTTTATTTTAGAACTACATTCCTTCCTCCAGGCAATTCCATACATCATTACAAATCCTTATGCAATTTTATCACAGGTTCTATATTTATCACGACACCTCATCTCAATAGCAGTGATCTTCCCTCACGATGAACAAGGCTTTTAAAACAGGTTGCAAAGAAACCTCCACAAAATTTCCCATTCTAACAAGATTCATCAATGACTCACAATTTAAAGCATTTACACATAACTTATAGATTAAACAATGGTTCCTACAAAGAAATACGCTATTTTTTTTCTATTTGGTGACTGAATTCAAATGCCACATATACACTTCGTATCTTCCAAGACCAAGAATCCTTCGCATGCAGTTATTATGCACAGTTTGCCTTCCTAAATAACATCATCTATTAAAAAAAATATTGAGAAATATACCGAGTAAGAAAGTGTGGGCTAAAAGTAGGTAAACATAACTTAAGTCACAAACTGGTCCTGGGAACAAAGGTTGTGGCAAACAACCATCAAAATCGAAAAGCTACACAATTCTTCCTTCCACTGCTTTGAAGAAATGACTTCAAATGATTTAAACAAAACGCTGCTTTTGACATGCATGCAACTGATGACATTTGGTTTGGAAGCATATATATTTTACACATGTTTATGCCAGGAGATACCAATCAAGTCAAAATACACTCAACAGGTAACATGCTTATAGTAGGTGTTATTTTGCAAATCATCTATTGATTTTGGTTGGAAATTTTACCCGAGTGAAAACCATGCACAATGTATCAGAACTTGTCTAAAACAACTACATCTCAACACTCATCTCTTTGGAGACACAGTGCACATTTCAAAGTGTCACCAAGAAACACAGATAAGCCTTCAGAACTTTTTAAACCATTTTTATCAGCTTCCAAGTGTGGGAGTCCAGAGACTTCTACTAAACCCCTGATAAACTTAAGAGTTATATTTAAGCACTCTCCCTAGATTATCCTATGAACTGTGGCACAGAATTCTCCATAGCCCTGTAATTTGTAAAGACGTGCTCCAGTATATTATTTTGCCTTTTCCAAGGTGGCAGAACCAAGGGGGTCTTCCCTGAATAAACTGGTGTTTGGGGAATCATTTACAGTATTCTGGTTTCTTTAAACAGCATAAGGCAATAGTTCCAAAATATTTTTTTGTGGTGATTACACATGTAGCTCCAGAAAACTCGTGTAAGTTCTAGTTTTAATCATTAGAAGTATTCTACTCCCAGTTGCTTGGAATAACAGTTTTTGTATCATTGTGACACAAAGTCACCCCTACTATGTGTGGCTATCTTTGCTTAAGAATCATTAACATTGGAAAATGGTGAAACATCCAATGCAGTTTCAAGTGAAATAAAAAATTTAACATGGTCCAAATAGGACTGTTTCAATAAACACATTTTAAATAAAACAAGAATTTCAGAAGTATCAGACACTAAAAAAATAAAAATGGCACAAATGGTTTGTTAACCATTGTTATAAGCATTATCTTAGTATTTTCAGTATGATCAAATACAACATATGTATTTGTTTAAGACCTCCAGGACAGGAATCGAGTCTCTTCTTATCTGGAAGAATTGTAGCATATTGCTGATGCAACACAAGCAGCAGTAGAAAAGGTAAGATAAAGACAACCAATTATACTACCATCATGTAACTGAAATTATTAACAAGAACAGATGAAATAAGAATGCTATTATTGAATTGAGTTTTCCTCTTTATTTCAGGTAAGCAGTATCAAATATTTAAGTACCAACTAACTCTCCCACAACCCTAGAAAAAGAATGCTGAAAAAAATCACGTTTATCAGCAAACAGACAAGACTTTGCACACATATAACTTCATATGTGTGCTAGTAACAACTCCAGCCAGTCTCATTTGGAAAACAGTGACTTAGCACAAAATGTGACACTGCAGGGATGGCAACTTTTCAAGAGAGAATCAAATGATATCCTTCTTTCCGAAGCTAGTGACTAAATGTGTCCATAAAAAACTCAGCAGGGGCAGGAGATGCTGCCTCTGGCAGCCTGCTGCTTCTCAGAGTTTTCTTATCATTTGCAGTTTGTGAGCGTATGAGATCAATGATGTGGTCCCTTGGCAAGTTCCAAATTTAGCTGGAGTAGGGAGGCAGGACTCATTGCCTCTCACAAGATGCTATAGCCTCCCAATATATGCCATTCCAAATTCACATGCACGCTTTTTGGCAATTGTATACTCAATTCTTGACCCCGATAAAGGTAACCTAACTGACTGCAAAGCTGCCTCGTGATAAACAGCACACTTTAACCAAAGAATTCCAACAGCTTTAGGCCATATAAGGCCACATTAGTATTGCAAACTCTGAGATAATAAAGACACGGTAGACAATACTGCAAGTCTGATGAAGGTTACAAATCATGTACCATTGTGTCATTTGAATTACACCACTAAAGAAGAAAAGCAGCCTCTATAGTATCACTGCAGTGTGTAGTGCAGTGTGTACATTTTTGATGTGGCTGTATTGGTTAGGATAACAGAAGAAATACTTTTAGTGAAATTCAACATAAATTCTAAGTTACACTGGTAGAACAAGAGCTCTTACCTCCCTCCCCCTTCATTTTTTCCCCCTTTATTCAAGCTGGCTAGCTCATTTAATTTAGATCTAGTTTTTCCCAGCGTAGGCTATATCTGCCTTAGGATATTGTCAGTGTAGTTTCACTGGTAAATAACAAGTGCAGCTAGAACTAAAACCTCGTATCTATAAAAATTTTTAAAAAGATTGTGTTAATTTTGCTATAAAATCTTTGTTCAGTAGAGATTTACAATCAGCACTAAGTACTTACTCCAATATGTATTAGCTGTACATTTCTAAACAGTGGGTCAGGAAATGAAAACAGAGAATGAAAATAACTTCATAAATCACTTACTGAAGCTCTAAACAGACAGTTAGTATGAAAGATTACATCTGAAGTAATCTTACATTAAATATAGAAAGTTTTACTATTAATATGCTACCTACTTAATATAAGCTGTCAGAACAGCTAAGTGGCAGTGAAAATGCTGATAAAAAACTGGGCCAAAAAAGGTTTTAAAAAAAAAAAAACCCAAATGAAATTTTATTACCAGAATAAACAGTTATATTAGAACACAGTAACCAAACATAAGCCACTACAAAATAAAACAGACACTATCCACACAACTCACAAAAGGAAAAAAGATAACTGACCCTGCAGGGCCTTTGATTCTGCAGACTTGTAGACAGGTTGGATTTCATTCACTCTGAGCAGAAGTCAGAAGTGCCAACAACCAATATGGGCAGGATTAAACCCGCTGCAGCAGTACGTGAGAACTAGAATTAAATAAAGATTTAAGAAACTAGGTGTCAAAGGTATCAGTCTTTGATTTTAAAATAATGAAAAGCTTTAGAAGAAAAAAAGAATAAATACTGAATTTACAGAACTTTAACTTCAACGTGTTGTCTGCCAGCTTCGACAGTAAATTATATCTATGAAGTTGTCTAGAACAAGGTATAGCTGAAAAATTTCTGACTAGTTTTATAGAGATTAGTTTTATTGAGAATAATGAAAAATCTAGAGTTATCAACTCCAACTACTTAAACTAAACAAACAGCAAGTATTTACAATGAAGACTTTGATTCTGCAAGAAAGCTATTGATGGTTGTTATGTCTCATTTAGGACAAGAATGAGAATTTACTCAGTGCTCATATTATGCTTACACCAGGGTCCAATACATACATGAAATTGGTCTTGACAGGACTTTTTAAACATAATTCAGTGCTGGTGAAAAAGGTCACATAAGTAAACATAAAATCATATTCTGTTGTCTCTTTACAGCATGGAGATACACTGTCACTTCATCAACTTCATTTTGTCAAGTATTTTAAATAATTACCACCCATTTTGCAGCAATCCATTCCTATGATTCAACAGTAAAGACTATATTACCAAGGAAAACTGGGAAGCACTGAGCACAATCTCACTGCATTCTCAAAAGCAAATGCTAGGCCTGGTTGATGAGACAGAAGTATAAACATTTCCACTACATATTCCTTTATTACCACAAGGATAATGAAAATTACGCTGTTTAATTTCAAATACTTGCCTTAACCTATAATATTTCATATATCTATGCTGCAAACATTTCCACTATATAACATGATGCAAGATGAACAGTTCAGAATTGTTCACCAGCACAATCTCAAGCAACGCTGCTTAATATTAGTTATAATGAAAAGGAATAATAACAGAAAGTACAGTTATCCACTGTTAGAATGCAAAAAGCATCTCCGTTTAACAGGATTGCAGAAGGCTCTGAACTGAAAAAAAGATTTCTTCAAAACATAAAGGTGATATACTTGTTTCAACACTGTCTTGCTTTTGAGTATTTCCTATTGCTGTCAATAAGAAGCCATAAGTAGCATCTACACTGCTTAAAAGATTCACAGCATGCTACTTTGGCTCTATCTATCCATTCCTCATAGCTCTTACAATCCAGCTCTACTTTTGGTTTATTGCCCTAATGTTATGCTCTGCATGGCCAGTTCTTAGGTAGTTTTAAAAAGCCAAATACATTAATTGTAACATCAAGTACAAGACATATGGAGAACTTTTCCCTGTAACTATGATAGCACCTCCAGCAGTCATTTTACTGGAAAACTGAAAAGTTTAAATTGAATTAACTACTTAACATTTCTAGAGCCCAGC